>NW_025536658.1:0-53074 GCF_020615455.1 Coregonus clupeaformis
TATAGGGATGGAGGGGAGCGAGGTGACCCAGCTTTAGGCCTCTTGGCTGGGGAGGCTTGGTGGGCGGAGGGGCACCAGCTGTGCTGGTTCAGACACACAGAGCAGAGAGGATTGACAGGTAGACACCCCCTGTTGACCAAACCCCACCAGCAAACAGTTGATCTCACTCCATAGATCCCCGTGAGAGAGGAAGATCATCATCTCGATCAACATCACCATCCCCGTCTTCATCAAAATCATCATGTCAGACATAAATCACAAGGCAAATGTTTATCTTTTTTTTTTTTTTTTAGGGTGGGGGTGGGTTGGGGTAGGGGGGGGTAGAAGGATTACTTTATCCTATCCCAGGTATTCCTTAAAGAGGTGGGGTTTCAAATGTCTCCGGGAAGGTGGTGAGTGACTCTCGCTGTCCTGGCGTCGTGAGGGAGCTTGTTCCACCATTGGGGTGCCAGAGCAGCGAACAGTTTTGACTGGGCTGAGGCGGGAACTATGCTTCCGCAGAGGAAGGAGCCAGCAGGCCAGAGGTGGATGAACGCAATGCCCTCGTTTGGGTGTAGGGACTGATCAGAGCCTGAAGGTACGGAGGTGCCGTTCCCCTCACAGCTCATAGGCAAGCACCATGATCTTGTAACAGATGCGAGCTTCAACTGGAAGCCAGTGGAGTGTGCGGAGGAGCGGGGTGACGTGAGAGAACTTGGGAAGGTTGAACACCAGGCGGGCTGCGGCATTCTGGATGAGTTCTAGGGGTTTAATGACAGGCAGGGAGCCCAGCCAACAGCGAGTTGCAGTAATCAGACAGGGAGATGACAAGTGCCTGGATTAGGACCTGTGCCGCTTCCTGTGTAAGGCAGGTCATACCTCTCGAATGTTGTAGAGCATGAACCTACAGGATCGGGTCACCGCCTTGATGTTAGCAGAGAACGACAGGGTGTTGTCCAGGGTCACGCCAAGGCTCTTCGCACACTGGGAGGAGGACACAACGGAGTTGTCAACCGTGATAGGCGAGATCATGGAACGGGCAGTCCTTCCCCGGGAGGAAGAGCAAGCTCCGTCTGCCAAGGTTCAGCTTGAGGTGGTGATCCGTCATCCATACTGATATGTCTGCCAGACATGCAGAGATGCGATTCGCCACCTGGTTATCAGAAGGGGAAAGGAGAAGATTATTTCTTGGACCAGTCATTTCAAATCAGTCAAGGGAAGTGACAAGTGTACACTTTGGGAGGAAGGAGAGAGAATTGGGACAGTATCTCTATAGGGATGCCATCCCCTTCTGTCGTATCATGTAGAGAATGTTTTGGACTTCCTTTTTCTGGGCAGCAGAGGAGGGGAGATGGGGTAGCCAGAGGTTCCTCTTTGACCAGTGTGGCTGAGGAGGGGCTGAGCTAACCCCAAACCAAAAGAACCAGGCTCCAGCTTGACCCTGGAGGGGAGCGAGGTGACCCAGCTTTAGGCCTCTTGGCTGGGGAGGCTCGGTGGGCGGAGGGGCAGCTGTGCTGGTTCAGACACACAGAGCAGAGAGGATTGACAGGTAGACACACCTGTTGACCAAACCCCACCAGCAAACAGTTGATCTCACTCCATAGATCCCCGTGAGAGAGGAAGATCATCATCGATCAACATCACCATCCCCATCTTCATCAAAAATCATCATGTCAGACAGAAATCACAAGGCCAAATGTTTTCCTTTCCTGTGTAAAGGATCTGATTGGTCAGTGACTGTTTAACAAGTGACCTGATAGGTCAGAGGGACAGGAAGTGGTGTTGTCACCTTGGTAACCAGTCTTCCAGGGCCTTGCATGTCTTCTCTGGGTTCTTGATCCCACCTCTCATCCATCCCAGCCTGTTGGAGATACGGTGGACGTGTGTGTCCACGGCCCTACGAGAGGCGGCATGGATCTTTCATTTAACCTAGACTTTGATCTGAAGCCAATCTTGTGATTCTTGTGATTTGTTTGTTTGTGGGCCTATGTAGCCAAATTGTATCTATGATCGTATGTTATCCATTCATGACAACCAATGACATTGCCGGCACCGGCCGTGATTACAGACACCTATGTGTCCTTCCAAACTATATAAACGAGTGACTGGTGTTTGTCATCATACCCTGATGAAGACAGCTTGTCTGTCCAAATGATGGTTATTAAATTATTACATCTGAGCTCCTAGAGTGTGAGGCTCTCCTTTCAAGTGTCCTAGAAATCCTCTGGAGCATCACCGACGTCTGCTTCAGGATCTTCACCTTGGTCTGGAGGAGGGGATGGGGAGAAGGCATGTCAAGGACACTTCACCTTGGTCTGGAGGAGGGTAGGGGAGAAGGCATGTCAAGGAACTTCACCTTGGTCTGGAGGAGGGGGTAGGGGAGAAGGCATGTCAAGGAACTTCACCTTGGTCTGGAGGAGGGGGTAAGGGGAGAAGGCATGTCAAGGTTTTTTTCATACTCATGTTCAAAGGAAGACATGGTGCAGTAAGAGTGTGCCTTCAGAAAGTTTTCACACCCGTTGACTTTTTCCACATGTTGTGTTACAGCCTGAATTTAAAATGGATTAAATTGAGTAGTTATTTTTATCACTGGCTAGAATTGTTATTTATTTATAAAAAGCTGAAATGTCTTGTCAATAAGTATTCAACCTCTTTGTTATGGCAAACCTAAATTAGTTCAGGAGTAAAAATGTGCTTAACAAGGGTCTTCATCTTTAGGTAGAAAACGTGAAGACTGGCTATGGTCATCAGCGAGGAGCTAGAGAGATAAATGATATGGATTTCATGTCTCATTGACAATTCTAGCAAGCACTGGTTATGCAACAAACCCACTGAACCGCTTCCTCACAAGCTACAAGTGCTGATGCACTACAAATCTCTGGGAGCAACACTCAATCCACTCCTGAGATGGAGACTTATCCCGTCCACCCATTCATTTAATTCTGACAGGTATCACAAGATTATTTATTTGAAGAGACATTTTGAAGTACACACATTGTAGTTGACTTATAGAAAATCAGTACTTGATTTAACAGAAGGCTATTCTTGGTGAAGGTTAAATAGTCGAGTAAATGTTAACAGTCCTATAGTATTTCTTCAGTACTACTGCATGTAGAGCTATAGAATCGTCTTTGAAAAAGCTGTGCATAAGGTTAAGGCATATTGGCTTGCAAAACGTAAAGTATTTTTAAGGCTCATGATTATATATACCCGTCCGGCTCAGTTGGTAGAGCATTGCACTTGCAGCCAGGGTTGTGATTCGATTCCCATGGGGACCAGTACGGAATGAAAATGTATGCACTTACTGTAAGTCGCTCTGGATAAGAGCGTCTGCTAAATGACTAAAATGTAAATGTAAATGTAATAGTTGCACTACCTCATCTCAGTACCCCCACAATTATCTGTAAGGTCCTCAGTCGAGCAGTGAATTTCAAACACAGATTCAACCACAAAAACTAGGGGAGGTTTTCCAATGCCTCACAAAGAAGGGCAGATGAGTACAGTGGGGAAAAAAGTATTTATCAGCCACCAATTTGTGCAAGTTCTCCACTTAAATTGATGAGAGAGGCCTGTAATTTCCATCATAGGTACACCGTCAACTATGACAGACAAATTGAGAAAAAAAATCTAGAAAATCACATTGTGGGATTTTTTATGAATTATTGCAAATTATGGTGGAAAATAGTATTTGGTCACCTACAAACAAGCAAGATTTCTGGCTCTCACAGACCTGTAACTTCTTCTTTAGAGGCTCCTCTGTCCTCCACTCGTTACCTGTATTAATGGCACCTGTTTGAACTTGTTATCAGTATAAAAGACACCTGTCCACAACCTCAAACAGTCACACTCCAAACTCCACTATGGCCAAGAACAAAGAGCTGTCAAAGGATACCAGAAACAAAATTGTAGACCTGCACCAGGCTGGGAAGATCTGAATCTGCAATAGGTAAGCAGCTTGGTTTGAAGAAATCAACTGTGGGAGCAATTATTAGGAAATGGAAGACATACAAGACCACTGATAATCTCCCTCGATCTGGGGCTCCACGCAAGATCTCACCCTGTGGGGTCAAAATGATCACAAGAACGGTGAGCAAAAATCCCAGAACCTACACGGGGACCTAGTGAATGACCTGCAGAGAGCTGGGACCAAAGTAACAAAGCCTACCATCAGTAACACACTACGCCGCCAGGGACTCAAATCCTGCAGTGCCACGACGTGTCCCCCTGCTTAAGCCAGTACATGTCCAGGCCCGTCTGAAGTTTGCTAGAGTGCATTTGGATGATCCAGAAGAGGATTGGGAGAATGTCATATGGTCAGATGAAACCAAAATAGAACTTGTTGGTAAAAACTCAACTCGTTGTGTTTGGAGGACAAAGAATGCTGAGTTGCATCTAAAGAACACCATACCTACTGTGAAGCATGGGGGTGGAAACATCATGCTTTGGGGGCTGTTTTTCTGCAAAGGGACCAGGACGACTGATCCGTGTAAAGGAAAGAATGAATGGGACCATGTATCGTGAGATTTTGAGTGAAAACCTCCTTCCATCAGCAAGGGCATTGAAGATGAAACGTGGCTGGGTCTTTCAGCATGACAATGATCCCAAACACACCGCCCGGCAAACGAAGGAGTGGCATCGTGAAGCATTTCAAGGTCCTGGAGTGGCCTAGCTAGTCTCCAGATCTCAACCCCATAGAACATCTTTGGAGGGAGTTGAAAGTCCGTGTTGCCTAGCGACAGCCCCAAAACATCACTGCTCTAGAGGAGATCTGCATGGAGGAATGGGCCAAAAATACCAGCAACAGTGTGTGAAAACCTTGTGAAGGACTTACAGGAAAACGTTTGACCTGTGTCATTGCCGAACAAAGGGTATATAACAAAGTATTGAGAAACTTTTAGTATTGACCAAATACTTATTTTCCACCATAATTTGCAAATAAATTCATAAAAATCCTACAATGTGATTTTCTTGATTTTTTTCTTTCTAATTTTGTCTGTCATAGTTGACGTGTACCTATGATGAAAATTACAGGTCCTCTCTCATCTTTTTAAGTGGGAGAACTTTGCACAATTGGTGGCTGACTAAATACATATTTTCCCCACTGTAGGTAGATGGGTAAAAATAAAAACAGGACACTGAATATCCCTTTCAACAT
This sequence comes from Coregonus clupeaformis, assembly GCF_020615455.1. Taxonomy (NCBI): domain Eukaryota; kingdom Metazoa; phylum Chordata; class Actinopteri; order Salmoniformes; family Salmonidae; genus Coregonus; species Coregonus clupeaformis. Next base: position 5,135 of record NW_025536658.1, read on the forward strand.
GGTGAAGTTATTCATTGCACTTTGGATGGTGTGTTAATACACCCAGTCACTACAAAGATACAGGCGTCCTTCCAACTCAGTCTGCCGGAGAGGAAGGAAACTGCTCTGGGATTTTACCATGAGGCCAATGGTGACTTTAAAAATAGCTACAGAGTTTAATGGCGTGATGGGAGGGGATTAAATTATCTGGCCCACGTTATCCCGGTGGGAGGAGTTTGCCGTGGCTGAAAAGTGGCCGAATGCCTCTGGGGCATGAGCCAGGTACCCCTTTTAAAAGCAGATTAAATTGACTCAAAACAAAGTGATCTTGGTCAAGCATGCAGAGTAATGATTTAGGATTCTGAGTTTTCATATGCATAGGCCTAAGTGTTTGGTCTTGATAAAATCCCCATATGTGCTTCAGCTGCCTTCCAAGTGTTTGAAAATTCAAACATTTTATGGGAAAACATGTTGTTGGCCTATGTTCATGAAATATGCACCATGCTGCCTTGTTGACAATATGATCCGGCATTTGGAAAATATAAAAAACTATCGGCCTATATCGAATCTTCCATTCCTCTCAAAAATTTTAGAAAAAGCTGTTGCGCAGCAACTCACTGCCTTTCTGAAGACAAACAATGTATCGAAATGCTTCAGTCTGGTTTTAGACCCCATCATAGCACTGAGACTGCACTTGTGAAGGTGGTAAATGACCTTTAATGGCGTCAGACCGAGGCTCTGCATCTGTCCTCGTGCTACTAGACCTTAGTGCTGCCTTTGACACCATCGATCACCACATTCTTTTGGAGAGACTGGAAACCCAAATTGGTCTACATCGGACAAGTTCTGGCCTGGTTTAGATCCTACCTGTCGGAAAGATATCAGTTTGTCTCTGTGAATGGTCTGTCCTCCGACAAATCAACTGTACATTTCGGTGTTCCTCAAGGTTCCGTTTTAGGACCACTATTGTTTTCACTATAGTATTTTACCTCTTGGGGATGTTATTCAAAACATAATGTTAACTTTCACTGCTATGCGGATGACACACAGCTGTAATTTCAATGAAGCATGGTGAAGCCCCAAAATTGCCCTCGCTAGAAGCCTGTGTTTCAGACATAAGGAAGTGGATGGCTGCGAAAACTTTTTACTTTTAAACTCGGACAAAACAGAGATGCTTGTTCTAGGTCCCAGAAACAAAGAGATCTTCTGTTAAATCTGACAATTCATCTTGATGGTTGTAAAGTCGTCTCAAATAAAACTGTGAAGGACCTAGGCGTTACTCTTGACCCTGATCTCTTTGACGAACATATCAAGACTGTTTCAGACAGCTTTTTTTCCATCTACGTAACATTGCAAAAATCGGGAAATTTTCTGTCCAAAAATGATGCAGAAAAATTAATCCATGCATTTGTTACTTCTAGGTTAGACTACTGCAATGCTCTATTTTCCGGCTATCCGGATAAAGCACTAAATAAACTTGTTAGTGTCTAAATACGGCTGCAGAATCTGACTAGAACCAAGAAATTTGATCATATTACTCCAGTGCCAGCTTCCCTACACTGGCTTCTGTTAAGGCAAGGGCTGATTTCAAGGTTTTACTGTTAACCTATAAAGCGTTACATGGGCTTGCTCCTACCTATCTTCCAGTTGGTCCTGCCGACATACCAATACGTACGCTTTACGGTCACAAGACGCAGAGCCTCCTAATTGTCCCTAGAATTTCTAAGCAAACAGCGGGAGGCAGGGCTTTCTCCTATAGATCTCACGATTTATGGAACAGTCTGCCTACCCATGTGAGAGACGCAGACTCGGTCTCAACCTTTAAGTCTTTACTGAAGACTTATCTCTTCAGTAGGTCATATGATTGGTGTAGTCTGGCCCAGGAGGTGTGAAGGTGAACGGGAAAGGCTGGAGCAACGAACAGCCCTTGCTGTCTCTGCCGGGCCGGTTCCCCTCTCCACTGGGGTTCTCTGCCTCTAACCCTGTTGCAGGGGCTGAGTCACTGGCCTGCTGGTGCTCTTTCATGCCGTCCCTGGGGGAAAGTGCGTCACTTGAGTGGTTGAGTTACTGACGTGATCTTCCTGTCTGGGTTGGCGCCCTCCCCCCTGGTTTGTGCTGTGGTGGAGACCTCTGTGGGCTATACTCGGCCTTGTCTCAGGATTGTAAGTTGGTGGTTGGGGATATCCCTCTAGTGGTGCGGGGGCTGTGCTTTGGCGGAGTGGGTGGGGTTATATCCTTCCTGTTTGGCCCTGTCAGGGGTTTCTTCGGATGGGGGCCACAGTGTCTCCCGGACCGCTCCTGTCTCAGCCTCCAGTATTTATGCTGCAGAAGTTTATGTGTCGGGGCTGGGGTTAGTTGGTTATACCTGGAGTACTTCTCCTGTCTTATCCAGTGTCCTGTTGTGAATTTAAGTATGCTCTCTCTAATTTCTCTCGTTCTCTCTTTCTCTCTGAGAACCTGAGCCCTAGGACCATACGTCAGGACTACTCGGGCATGATGACACCTTGCTGTCCCCAGTCCTCCTGGCCTTGCTGCTATTCCAGTTTCAACTGTTCTGCCTGCGGCTACGAAACCCCTACCTGTCCCAGACCTCTGTTTTCAACTCTAAATGATCGGCTATGAAAAGCCAACTGAGAGACCTGAGCTCTAGGACCATGCGTCGGGACTACCGGGCGTGGTGACTCTGCTGTCCCCAGTCCGCCTGGCCTTGCTGCTATTCAGTTTAAACTGTTCTGCCTGCGGTTATGGAACCCCTACCTTTCGTCCCAGACCTGATGTTTTAAACTCTAATGATCTGCTATGAAAACCAACTGAGATTTATTCCTGATTATTATTTGACCATGCTTGTCACTTATGAACATTTTTGAACATCTTGGCATGGTTCTGTTATAATCTCCACCCGGCACAGCCAGAAGAGGACTGGCCACCCCTCATAGCCTGGTTCCTCTCTAGGTTTCTTCCTAGGTTTTGCCTTTCTAGGGAGTTTTTCCTAGCCACCGTGCTTCTACACCTGCATTACTAGCTGTTTGGGGTTTTAGGCTGGGTTTCTGTACAGCACTTCGAGATATTAGCTGATGTAAGAAGGGCTATATAAAATAAAATTGATTGATTGATTGAAATGGGCGTTCAGTCTAATCGAACTCCCTGAATATCCAGCAGGTGCGGCGTTTAGTAATTAGAAAAAAGTCCGGAACTAAGGATATTTATAGGGACGTACCGACAGTCTGTACTTCCTTTCTACTGAGTCCACAAACAATCGCGGTGGTGAGTATGCCTACGCCACAGGTGTGGCAATTTGTTGCGAAATCTTATACCTATAACAACAGGTCGCCGATTAACTTTTAAAAGTTAGTGCCTAACATTTCTACTTGCATCTGGTCTTTTACAGGCTATACCAAATGCAATCCAAAAGGGTTTAGCAACAGAATTGCTTATGTATGTGCACGCTAGACAAACATCTGTGTTTGGCGCCCAGTTTCTAGACCGATATATAAGTAAAACAATAACCTAAATGCAATTGAGCCTTTTTTACCGACCTGTGTCTACAGCCTGGTCTCATGGACTAGATGTAACATAGTAAATGTAAGTCCGGGACATTGAAATGTAGTATGTTATGTTTGGTACTGTTACATAAGACCGACCGTTACTTAAGCCAAAACCAAAATAGTTAATGTTTGGGGTGGGTGTATAACGCTGATGACTTTAACAATTTGGGTAATAAGCAACTTCAACTACTTACTACTGTTTAGCTACTTTGGACATACTTAGCTTATTGTCTAACCTTAACCCCTAATGCTTAGCTAACATTATCTAGTTAACGTTGGCCACAACAAATTGGAATTTGTAAGATGTTCATTAGGCAAGTTTGTAACATATTGTACGAAATGGATGACTGACATCCACAAATGTAATACATACCATACGAAATGTAACATTTACTTAATGGAGAGTCTTGGGTTTACATACAGAATAATACGAAATGCTCTGAGACCAGGTTGGTGCCCGTTTGGGGATGCTTCTGCCTGTATATCAGTGGATGGACAGTTCTGATAAGGAATGGATGGTTTGCATCCCCCAGGAAATAATTTCAGATGTTGTTAAGTACCACCTCCCCTGGTAGATTTTTATTTTATTAGCTAACCAATTTCCTAACCTTAACCTAATTCTCTTTACCTTATAGTTAAAGTCAATTGACAATCTGTATCCCAGCTAGACAACCTCTAGGCAGTGCAGTAGGGAGGTCTTCCCAGTAGGAATACTGAGTCATAACTGACTTGGTTTATTTTTCTCCTTTAGTCATGGTTCTTCCTGGGCTTCAGGTTTGGAGATGGATACTCTTTGCCTGCATTCACTGGATTTGTGTCTGTCAAGAAACTGCAGGACCGTAAGTAAATCTGCAGTCACAGAAGTTAGAATTTAGTCATCACACTTAAGTCTCTCGTCTTGGTTTAACACTCTCTGTTGGAGCAGATTTAGAGCAATTTTTCTGCATATCTTTATCTCCACAGTATTTTTTCACCTAGGTTTGTGTTTAGAGGTATCATCTCATTAGGGGGTACTGATTTTCCTGTGTTCTCTGTAGGGTTTATATGGTAGCCATTCCTGCAGTGATCCAGGCAGGCTCAGAGGCCAAGCTTTGTGCCAGCCTTCTGCAGCCCAACGAGACCCTGGTCATGACCATATCTCTGATGGTCGACGGGCAGAACAAAATACTTCTCCACAAGAGTTCTGACCAAGAGTTTCATCGCTGCTTCCAGTTTCAGGTCAGCCCAGCACTGGTGGACATCCACAACCATTCCAATAAGAGTGGACTGGACTTCTCAGCTTTGAATCTCTTAGTTTCTTGGTGCAACGCCAGTTTATTTTATGGGAAATATCAATGTGGTGGCCTACCAGATATTTTCTGGGATTCAGGCTCAAATTTGTACCAGGTTTTGATTGAATGCTACTATATACTATCTAGACAATTGATATATGACACTTCTCCAAAGCAACTTACAATAAGGGGAGTGCATAATGTGATCCCTGCAGGAGTTAAACGCTCTACCTTGAAGTTGCTGGTCGATGGCTCTTACCAACTGGGCCACACACCACGTTTTAATGTCCTATGTTGTTGGTCCATTAGTTCACCAGTGTTGCGCTCTTCCTCCCTGACAGGCCCCTCATGTGAAGAGTGACAAAGTGCAAAACTTCAAGGTGGAGGTTCGAGGTGACACGTTTCTATCAACAGAGGAGAGGAAGGTCATGATCAAACCCTACAGCCCCATGACATTCATCCAAACGGACAAACCAATCTATAACCCAGGACAAACAGGTGATGTTAGAGCCAGTACACCTTTAGTCTGGTTTGAAGTGATTGGAAGGTATTGGGAACTTCAGAAGATAATCAGGCAATAGTTGTATGATCTTCTGTGTAGAAAAGAACACATCATTGTTAATGATCTTCCCCCAGTCTGATTTGGTGCCTGGTCCTGTCCACTCTGTTCTAACAAGTCATGCGTGGCTTATGAACATTGGAGAGGGAAACGGACGCCTGAAAAGCTTCATTCAGGAATGGGGGTGCAGACAGGAAAAAAAACCCACTGTGGGGGTCACTCAGGATATGTACACTGGAGCGGAGTTTGAACCGACATGCCACATGTTACGAGATGTTCCTCTCATGGACGTAATTGGATAGTGTAAATATATTCAGAACTCGCAGTGCAGTTTTCCTTCATCTGCAATTGATTGAATTGGGGCCTTAGTACCAACAGTGTAAAATATTATCCAGAGTAGCTGTGACAAGTTCTGCTTACTTCCCCAGTTTCCCTGGTTTTCCAGAAATGCTGTGTGAAAGATTCCTGGAATCAGGATGGGAATCCTCCAACCAGGATTTCTGGAAACCTTGGAATTTTCAGTTGTCCGACATGATGCTTCTAAAATTCTCATTTTCTTGTCATCGGCTTTTTACAGTGCATTTTAGAGTCGTCACCTTGGATACCAATTTTAGCCCTGTCAATCAGCTGGTGAGTGTTGCAAATGTAATATTGAAAACAGTCCTTCAGATCGGTGTCTACTATTTCAAACCAAAATACGGATACAGAAGTATCACAACTGTGATGGGCATAGCAATCAAGTATTATGTAACACAAGGTACAGCAATCAATCAGTCAGGACATGGGGTTTCCATTCATATAGGTCAGATTGGAATGTATGGGATCATCTTTTCCTGAGACTGAATTCATGTACTAAATTGACATTAGTCCCACTAAGCCAATCACCTGTCTAGTTCCTATAGTTGTAGACTGTTATGCTCCTCTGTTTTGGAGTTATTCATGAAACATGAACCCATTTCTTGTCTTTGCCCTTCACAGTACAACATTGTGGAACTTGAGGTAAGACCCTTACAAGTCTAACTTTATGATGACTGTCACTGTAAATACTGCAACATTAGGACTCCACCCGCTAGCTAGGTCGTCATTAATTTCCACCTACTGTAGAGGTTAGCTAAATACTTCCAATCAGCTGTGTGTGTTCTGGGCCCCCTTCAGTAGGCCAATGTTGCAGATGGAAATGTCATGAAAAGAGCTGACTCCTGTATACTGTTATCTTGTTCTATGAACCAACAGGATGTTAATCAGAACAGGATTGGACAGTGGCTCAACACTACATCCAGTGGCAACATTTTGCAGCTTTCTCACCCCCTGAACTCTGAAGCACCTGTAGGATCCTATGCCATTGTAGTGTGGATTGGTCAAGACAAAATATACCAGAACTTCAAGGTAGAAAAGTATGGTAGGTTGAGCTTTTTTCTTTTACCTGTCATGCTAGGTAATGTTATGTCTCTGGCAGTTGAATCAATGCATCACAATCCTGGAACATTCTAGAGTTGACTGCTGTTCTCTTATCTGTAGTTCTGCCAAAGTTTGAGATCAAAATGAACCTCACCAACGAGATCAGCATTGTTCAAGAAGAGTATGAAGTGGAAGTGTGCCAAGTGAGTAAACGCTAACGGAGATTTCAATGCACTGTAGTTACAAGGTGATGTGTAACTCCACTAAATGTAATTATCTAATAATCGCATTACGCTAATGCAGACCTGGGTTCTAATAAGTAATTTTAATACTTTGAAATGTGAAAGATTTAAGTATTTGGTTATTCTTTCTTTGAAAATACAAGTATTTGGATAAACACTTGGAAAGTATTGGCATGTATTTGAAAATACTCAAATTCAAATAATGACTTAAAATACAAATACTTCAATATGCATGTAAGCACTTGAACCCAGGTCTTCACTAATGACACATGCTAATTGAAGACCTACAATGCTACTGCTCAATGTCCTGAACTGCTGCTATTAATCCCTGACACTTCAAAGCGTTTGCTACAGTGGCATTTACATGAACAGCTGGTTCTGTATTCATAAAGCATCCCAGATTGGGATTGCTGCTCTAGGATCCGGTCCCCCCATGACATGTGACCTTGTTCATTATGATCCAAAAGTTCAAACTGATCCCTTTCTGAGTGGCTTTATGAATGTGGGTCCAGATTCATTGGCCATGTTGAACACTTGACTTAAGCCTACAGGTATGCACAAACCTTTGTCTCGTATTAGGTTTTTAATATGGTGATTGTCGACGTAGGAAATTGTTTGATTCTTTTGTCTTATGAATTGAAATCAGGTACACGTATGGACAGCCTGTACCTGGTAAAGCAGGGTTAAAGTTGTGCCGACTCTTGGGGGAGAATGTAGTGATACCGATAACAATTGATGAGAAACATCCACGAGGAGTTCCTGATTACACACCTCCCTGCCACAAAGAGTCAATAGAGGTCTGTATGCTGTCATAAAACGATCATTAGTAGGACTGTTTATACCAACATTACATTTGAATTTATTTAACTTGGATCTTAATGTTTGATTGAATTAATTTAAATCTGTTCTTGTTTGGTTCTGCTTGCTTTTCCCAGATGGACCAAACTGGCTGTGCTGCCTATGTCTTCAACATGGCAATTTTCACAAAGAATTTAGGAGAGAAATTGCTGGGAGACGTGTTTAGTTTCCATGCAGAAGTACAGGAGGGGGGGACAGGTTAGTATGATCACAATCATTGGTAACATTGCTGTCAAATGATGTGTTTTATTGAGTAAATGACATGAAATAACTGGTGCATGTTTCATTAGATCAGGGTTTCCCAAACTCTGTCCTGGGGCCCACCCTGGGTGCACGTTTTGGTTTTTGCCCTAGCACTACACAGCTGACTCAAATAACCAACTCATCATGACGCTTTGATTATTTGAATCAGCTGTAGTGCTATGGCAAAAAACCTAAACATGCACCCACGGGGGACCCCGGGACTGAGTTGGAGGGACTCTGCGTTAGATCATGAAGATTGGCAAGAATGAGCTGTTTGACTTTTGGTGCTACAGCGTTGTTTTATAGAATGCTGTTTTATTGTCTTCTGTTTATAATATCCTGTGTAAGCTGTACTGCAATTCAGTTTCTGCATGTTGAACTGCCATTGTGCATTGTGTTGGCTCTGGTAATTGTGAAATATACCATCCTATTTATTTTCCTTTGACAGGTATTACACGGTCAGAGGAAAAACGCATAGCGCTCTCCTATGTCATTGGAGAACTCTCATTTGTCGACACGCCCCAAATCTATGAGCATGGATCAATTATTGAGGGCAAGGTAAGTCCAAATACAGTGTTTCTGTTGCATTGTGGAGGCCATTTGTTCTTTGCCCTGCTTGCTGAACTACCAGTATGTGTTAGTTAATGACATGTAGCGTCACTTCATTCATACAACTCCCCCCTTTTTCCTCAGATATATGCTGTTCACTTCAACCACACACCCATCTCTGACATGTTAGTCTACCTGTTGGAGGAGAAGGGCTGGTCCTCATATCTACAACTACAGAACCTAACCACGGACAGTCGTGGTATTGCCAGGTTCTCCCTAAACACAACCAGAATGCCCAAAGAGAATATTAACCTCATAGTAAGTATGATTCCTTCTAGGTTTTGACAGCCTCTTTATGCTCAAGACCAACTCAGCCCTTGATCCTACGCCAGCGTTTCCCTAACTGTCCTGGGGACCCCAAGGGGTGCATGTTTTGATGTTTGCCATAGCACTACACGGCTGATTCAAATAACAGACTCTTTATCAAGATTTGATTAATTTGAGTTAGCTGTGTAGTGCTAGGGCAAAAAACAAAATGTGTACCGCTTGGGGTCCCCAGGACAGAGTTGGGGGAAAACGCTACCCTAAGGCCTATCATGGTCTTGTGGGGATCTGAGAAGATTGAATTGGTAATATTAGCATGGTGGAACTTCCACCAAGCCTATCAGAGGGTAAGGTGGATCTGTTACCATATTGCTTACATCTGTCCTCCCCTCATATCACCACTGTATGTAGAACATAGGGTCTAGGGGTTGATTTAGGATTGATCCTTTAGACTCCTCCTCTTGTTCCTTTACAGGTAAGTGACACCCCACAAGTGGAGTACCAAGGATACAGGGTCCCCTATTTCAACAGAGGGCGTCACGTCCTCTCACTGATCCAGCCCGCTGCCCCTGACAGTAAACCCTCCAGCTCCCTGGCTATTCAGAAGATGGAGAAACCACTGGCATGTGGGGAGGAAGGGTCAATCACCATCCACTATGCCATCGTAGGGGAGACCGTCCCAAAGGGCTCTGTGGATGTCCTCTACCTGGTGAGTAGAACCCAGGAACTAGTTGACAACTTCCAAACCCAGGGTGGCTCCCAAATGGAACCATATTTCCTAGTTGCACTACTTTTGACCAGGATCATTTCAGACATTGCCCAAGCCTCGCACTTTTCAAAAGGATGTTCCTATACAACACAAACTCCTAATCATCCAGCCTAAACCTTAGTATTAGCCACCTAGATAACATAAGCCACAGCAAATTGGACTTCGTAACATATCATACATCTCGTAACCTATACGAAATGGATGGACATCCACATAACATCATACTAATTGCTGTGTCCTGGATTTGTTTACCACGTCTACCCCTTGAGTCCAGGTTGCATCATCTCCTTTCTGATTTGATGACAACTGTTTCCCCCTTTCTCTCCAGGCCTTATCCAGAGGGGTGATAGTTCAGCATGGACACAAGAACGTTACTGTGCAGCAGGACAGTCCTGGTGAGTGAGTTTCATTAAGTGATTCTGAACGTTCTGGAAGGCGCTTGATGGCAGTGTGACCTGCTCTTGCGTTGCAGTAGCTGAGGGTGAAGTCACCTTGAAGTTGGCAGTGGTTCCAGAGATGGCGCCGGTGGTTCAGCTCCTGGTGTACAGTATGCTACCCAGTGAGACTGTCATCGCCCACAGCATGAACTTCCCCACTGAGAAATGCTTCAGGAACAAGGTGTGCACATCACAAACATTGTTCTCATTTTATGTTGGGTATGAAGTGTCAATTATTTCCATGCACATAGATACTGTATCATACCTGCAGTAAAAGTGTATAATGTGTATGCCAGGTGTTGGTGGAGTTCTCCCCCTCAATGCGGTCCCAGGGGAGGAGAACACCCTGCATCTCTCTGCCCAGCCCGGTTCCCTCTGTGGCCTCAGCGCTGTGGACCAGAGTGTTGGCATCATGGAGCCAGGGAAGAGGCTGGATGCTGATAAGGTAACAGAGCTCACTGACGTGAACAACAGTCCTACCACCATACCGACTGTTTTGGTGGTGCTGGGAATACAACCAGCCTCAGGGGAAGAACCATTGACCACAGCAGACATGGAATGGGTCTGTTCACTGTTGGTCATTTGGTGTGCTTTTTATCAAAGGTAATGGGACTTATTCTCTGGCTTGAGGCCCCTCTTTCTATTGACTGGAAATCACCTCACTATTGTTACATAATGAGGTAATATTCTGGGTTGTGTTCATCAGGACACTTTACGTTTGGCAATGGGAAACAAAATGGAGGTTATTTTTAGTCCAAGTAGTCCCTCCCTGTTTCAGTCTGTTCTGTTTGGTCCCCAAGAACGTCATTTCACTCCTTCCCATATTGTCCCATTCCAGATATTTGATTTGTTACCAGTCAAGGAGACAACCTATATTCCCTACGAGCTTGAAGATTCGGTAGCATGTTTCCGTGTAAGACCAAGGAGATCCATAATGCCGTACCCAGATGGAAAGTCTGGGGAGACAAATGATCCTTATGCAGTTTTTCAGGTAAAAAAGCCTCTTTATTGCTCTGGGAAGAATCAGTCACCATACCGTTACGATGTGTTCAACTTACAGGTTACATTGCTAAAATAGCCTGAGGCTAGAACACACATGTACAGTGACAAATAAAACTTTTTAAATAATTTGATGGCATTTTCTAGGCACTGGGACTGAAGCTGGCGACTAATCTGGATATAAGAATACCTTCCTGCCTCAGTTACCAGGGGGAACCACTACCATCGCTCCTATGGTGAGATGTCCTAACCAACCCTTATTCTCATTGCTAGAAGTCTTCAATGAATCTTGGGAAATGGATTACTAACACAGCCTGGTTAAAGTGGTCAGAACGCTGCATGCGCTCACTGTTGAGCAAAGCATTCAGTCCATTTTAACTTGAGAATAATGAGCATGATTTGTGTTAGTAGCTTACAGACCTATGGCCGGGCCTGGATCAGCGGGTCCTAGACTTGAAATGGCTATAGCTGGTGGAGTTGCCCCAACACCTCTGCCACCCATACAGACGGTCCGTACATTCTTCCCTGAGACATGGATTTGGGATCTTGTGGAAGTTGGGTAAGTGCTCTGCACAGTGAGGCTAGCCTTGGGTGAAAACCCTCTTAGCTAGATTAGGAACCTGAACCTCTTTAAACTGTAGTACAGAGTAGGCCAGGTTTCTCTTAGGAAAGAGCTCCTTTTACCTCAATGGGTCTCCCTGGTTAGATAAAGCTTAAATGCATTCGAAACGGTGTTCATATAATTGGTACAGTCCTACTCCACTCTCTGTTGGACACTTGGTGGCTTTCTGTTTAAACTCTAACCTCTGTATTCCAGGGAGTCTGGATCAGCAGACGTCCCCCTGACAGTCCCAGACACCATCACCACCTGGGAGACTGAGGTCTTCTGCCTGGCCCCCAGTGGCTTTGGTCTGGCTCCTCTGGTGGAGCTGACGGTCTTTCAGCCGTTTTTCCTGGAGATCACCCTGCCCTACTCAGTCATCCGGGGAGAGCACTTTGAGCTGAAGGCCACTGTGTTCAACTACCTCTCCAAGTGCATCATGGTACGGCACTGCACCAGGATCGTATTTTGTTTTTGTCAGACCATGTTATCTTACAAAGTGTTCCTCTTCGGCAGGTTTCTGTGACTCCGGCTCTCTCCTCAGACTACACTCTCACACCCTTGAATGACGTCCACTACTCCTCATGCTTGTGTGCCAATGGACGAAAGACCTTCAGTTGGACAATGGCACCCTCTGTCCTGGGTAAGTCAACCGTCAACCGTTCAAACAGCAGAATGGATGTCAACCTGAGTTGTGTACTGTCACTGTGTTGGATGTTGTGTAACCTGTGGTGTCTGCCAATGTGTGTAGGGGTTTTGAACGTGTCCGTTAGTGCAGCGGCTGTCCATTCCCACACTGCGTGTGACCATGAGATTGTGAACGTACCGGAGAGAGGACGCGTTGACACAGTCACACGGAGCCTGCTGGTGACGGTATGTAGTTTGCTGCTGGGAACTAACCGTTAGGTTGCACAGATTGTCTAGTGTAACTGCCTCTGAAAAGAATCCCTCTCCTGTCCTCCAGGCTGAGGGAACAGAGAAGACCGACACCTACAACTGGTTGCTGTGTCCAACTGGTCAGTAATGAATGAATGTTCACGGTTGTTCGACGTGCTCTTCGCCATTCATCTTATCATCTTTGTGTCCACAGGAGAAGCTCTGACAGAGGAGGTGGAACTGCAACTCCCCAGAATGTGGTGGATGGATCTGATAGAATTTCCCTCACCGTTCTGGGTAAAATAAACTATGGTTTGTTTAGAGGTGTAGTGGTGGGAAGACAACCCTTCTGCGGTGATAATGCTGCTGTTTGCTGAAGAGGACCGTCTTACAGAAGCCCCTTGTTTCTCTGTAGGGGACATCCTGGGTCGGGCCCTCAACAACCTGGATGGACTGTTGCAGATGCCGTATGGGTGTGGAGAGCAGAATATGGCCCTCCTCTCCCCCAATATCTACATCCTGGAGTACCTGAGGAACACAGGGCAGCTCACCCCAGCCATCCTAGACAAGGCCACCAAGTTCCTCACTAGTGGTAGGAGTGTCCCTCTTTGAATCTGGCTAATATTTATTATAGACAAACTTACTGAAACAGGGCTGGATTTGTCCAGTAAGAGGTTTCTCCAGTGTGCCCTAATGACTAGGACCCTGTTGTCATGTAAATGATGGAGCTACAGTACAGATGACATCACTGACCCAACACATGGAGGGACTTCCACATGGTTTCTCACTGAAATCATTTGATCGTAGAATATTGACACTCTGTCCCAAATGGCAGCGTATTGCTTACATAGTGCACTATTTTCCTGTCTCAAGTAGTTCACTATATAGGGCAGGACTCAACCCTGTTCCTGGAGAGATACTGTCCTGTAAGGCTTCACTCAACCCTACTCTAACTGACCTTTTTTAAATAATTAGCTGAATGGGGTTAATTACAACTTGGGTTGGAGTGAGAACCTACATGAGGGTATCTCTCCAGGAACAGGGTTGAAGAGCCCTGATATAGAGAGCCATTTGGGGCACAAACCCAGTGACTATATAAAATTGACCAAGTGGTTGTTCACTCTAAAAACCCACCGACAGGTTACCAAAGGCAGCTGAACTACAAGAATGCTGACGGTGCATACAGCACGTTTGGACAAGGCTTGGGGAACACTTGGTGAGTACTTGGCTTGTAAACAACTGTCTGTTTCAATGAAGTAGTGGCCAATCAAATGGCATCGTCTCTGGCAGGGAGACCATGGCTATGTAATGTGAAGCTTTAAATCATGTTTATGACCATCTTATGTGGATATTATGACTGCTTTTAAATCCAGTTATTTCTTCAGGCTGACTGCTTTTGTCTTGAGATCCTTTGGCAAAGCACGGTCTTTCATCTATATTGACCCGGCAAAAATGGAGCAATCCAAGACTTGGCTGGAAAGTCAACAAGGCAAACATGGCTGTTTCAGAATTTTGGGGAAACTCTTTAACAACAGAATGAAGGTATTTATATTGCTAATAAACTGAACGATGTTAGACGTAGTCTGTTTCGGCAGACCAGTCATAAAGTTTGATTTCTTCAATTGTATCAGGCTAGATACAGTTAGTATTTTGACATTGTTTTATAGGGTGGCGTGACGGATGAAGTCACACTGACTGCTTACGTCACTGCTTCAATGCTGGAGCTCGACATGTCAGTGTCGGTAAGTAACCTCACTCCATATAAACATTGATTCTCACTCCAGCAACATTGTTACAGGCTACTAATTTAGCTTCCTGTATTTATTTTTTTATTTTTTATTTTTATTTCACCTTTATTTAACCAGGTAAGCCAGTTGAGAACATGTTCTCATTTACAACTGCGACCTGGCCAAGATAAAGCAAGTAGTGCAATAAAAACAACACAGAGTTACATATGGGTAAAAAAACAAAGTCAGAAATACAACAGAAAATATATATACAGTGTGTGCAAATGTAGCAAGTTATGGAGGTAAGGCAATAAATAGGCTATAGTGCAGAATAATTACAATAGTATTAACACTGGAATGCTAGATGTGCAAGAGATGATGTGCAAAAAGAGATACTGGGGTGCAAAAGAGCAAAATAAATAACAATATAGGGATGAGGTAGTTGGGTGGGCTAATTTCAGATGGGCTGTGTACAGGTGCAGTGATCAGTAAGGTGCTCTGACAACTGATGCTTAAAGTTATTGAGGGAGATAAGAGTCTCCAGCTTCAGAGATTTTTGCAATTCGTTCCAGTCCTTGGCAGCAGAGAACTGGAAGGAATGGCGGCCAAAGGAGGTGTTGGCTTTGGGAATGACCAGTGAGATATACCTGCTGGAGCGCAGACTACGGGTGGGTGCTGCTATGGTGACCAATGAGCTAAGATAAGGCGGGGATTTGCCTAGCAGTGATTTATAGATGGCCTGGAGCCAGTGGGTTTGACGACGAACATGTAGTGAGGACCAGCCAACAAGAGTACAGGTCACAGTGGTGGGTAGTGTATGGGGCTTTGGAGACAAAACGGATGGCACTGTGATAGACTACATCCAATTTGCTGAGTAGAGTGTTGGAGGCTATTTTGTAAATGACATCGCCGAAGTCAAGGATCGGTAGGATAGTCAGTTTTACGAGGGCATGTTTGGCAGCATGAGTGAAGGAGGCTTTGTTGCGAAATAGGAAGCCGATTCTAGATTTAACTTTGGATTGGAGATTCTTTATGTGAGTCTGGAAGTTGAGTTTACTGTCTAACCAGACACCTAGATATTTGTAGTTGTCCACATACTCTAGGTCAGACCCGTAGAGTGGTGATTCTAGTCGGGTGGGCGGGTGCTAGCAGCGTTCGATTGAAAAGCATGCATTTAGTTTTACTAGTGTTTAAGAGCAGTTGAAGGCTACTGAAGGATTGTTGTATGGCATTGAAGCTCGTTTGGAGGTTTGTTAACACAGTGTCCAATGAAGGGCCAGATGTATACAAAATGGTGTCGTCTGCGTAGAGGTGGATCTGAGAGTCACCAGCAGCAAGAGCGACATCATTGATATACACGGAGAAAAGTGTCGGCCCAAGAATTGAACCCTGTGGCACCCCCATAGAGACTGCCATAGGTCCAGACAACAGGCCCTCCGATTTGACACACTGAACTCTATCTGAGAAGTAGTTGGTGAACCAGGCGAGGCAGTCATTTGAGAAACCAAGGCTATTTAGTCTGCCAATAAGAATGCGGTGGTTGACAGAGTCGAAAGCCTTAAGCCAAATACACATCTTACAGATTATACAATGTAGTGAGTTACAGGGGAATTGTTATTTCTTTGAAAGTAGCCTATGAAATAACAAAGAATGGGCTTTACCATGAACACATCTGAATGGTATAGTTCTGCTACTATTGATATTAGACTCAATATGCTACTACGAAGTGAGAAAGGAAATGTGCTCCAGCTTGAATGTCTCTAGCCTGGTCCCAGATCTGTTTGTCTGATTTGACATTTATTTGAAGAGTCCCATTGAGACCAAGGCCTCTTTAGCAGGGGAGCCCTGCATATACACAAGTTATGCAATTTACAAATGCAACATAATAAAATGTACAAGATTTATAAGCCATTCAAGAAAAACCAATCCCATTCCTCAGCAAAAAGTGGCCCCTAATCAACAATTTGAGAACTGCCTGAGGCCCCAGAACAGCAAGTTGAATGGAGCCAGTCCAAACTGATCTGGGACCAGGCTAGCATGTCAATGTGCTGCTGTTATTCTGTGCTCCAGGATCCTGTTGTGGACCGCAGCTTGTCTTGCCTGAAGAACTCGACCAGTGATTTGTCCAACACCTACACTACTGCTCTGCTGGCCTACACCTTCACCCTGGCAGGGGACATGGAGACACGGGCCCAGCTTCTGCAGCACCTCAACACCATCTCATTACAAGAGGGTGAGCTATATCCTGGTCCAAGATCTGTTAGTGCTGCCTTGATTGAGCTTGCCTGGACAATGGATTACTCTTAAAAGTGCAAACCCTCGGCCTGTCTGGCACTCCAGAGAGGCCCAATCAAATGGCCAGTAAAAGTGTTTTTAAGAACAAATACACTTTGAACTGACTGTCAGAGTTGTTTTGGGCATAACATGAATTGGGGAGGTCAGAACTTTGTATTATGATGAATAAGCAGTCCTTATTCTGACTTGTGCGCTCTTCTCGACCCTCAGGGGGTCTCCTGCACTGGTCCCAGTCCTCCTCAGAGACCTCACCATCCCTTGAGGTGGAGATCAGCGCCTACGTTCTACTGGCGTCCCTCAGTGCCTCTCCTCGGTCTACCTCTGACCTGGGCTACGCTTCCCGCATCGTCAGGTGGCTGGTGAGGCAGCAGAACGCCTACGGAGGCTTCTCCTCCACACAGGTAGACTTCCCAAACACATTGGTCTGAAATGGCACCCTGTGCTGTGCACTAGTAGAGACATTATTACTTTGACTTCTATCAGACCACAGGCATGTGCTCTTCATGTCCAGCCTGGTGAGGCTAACTTCCATGGAATTGGGAAATGGTCTCTTTAGGAACTGTTCAATGTAAAAATCAACCCTTTCTGTAAAATGGGCTCTTTAATTTTGAAGTGATTTTCCTGTGGTCTGTTTAGGACACGGTGGTGGCCCTCCAGGCCCTGGCTCTCTACGCCACCAGGGTGTTCAGTAGAGGAGGAGCCAGCACAGTGACAGTACAGTCTCCCAGTGGGCATCAGTACCTCTTCTATGTGAACCAAAACAACAAGCTTCTGTACCAGGAGAGGGCGCTGCAGGACACAGAAGGGAAGTACAGCATTGAAGTGAAGGGCAGCGCTTGTGCCTCAGTGCAGGTCAGTGAATACACATCTCTCCTCCCAGTCCTGTGGTGTAAGATGTGCTTTAATATACATTATTGGGAAGGTCAAACATATAAGAAGCTTCTTCTGGCTTGATTTCTAGTTCATTAAATATTTATTGTTGCTTATAAAATGTTTGTTTTTGGACAGGATGGTTTCCCTGACTTCCTCTTCTCTTTCCCAGGTGGCGCTCCACTACAACATCCCTACTCCTACCAAAAGCACAACGCTCAGTATCCAGGTGACTCCAGAGGTAGACTGCAACAGCAAGTCTTTGCGACCCAGAGTCACGCTGAAACTCCAGTCTCAGTAAGAATGAAGGCCCCGTTTTGTCTTCACAGCATTCTTTTAAATGTTGACACTTCAGTGTTATTTTGGAGCGTGTCTTACAGAATGGATTTGACCCAAATGAATTAGTTTCATTATACCGGTGTATATGTTATTGACCTTCCAGTTGATACCTAGGCTTGGATAAGTAACAATAAGATGATGTATCTGGCAGCCTGGTCTTTATGGCTAAAATAATCCAAGTTGCGTGAAGTTGTTGTGCACTCTTCTCAAACAATAGCATGGTATTTTTTCACTGTAATAGCTACTGTAAATTGGACAGTGCAGTTAGATTAACAAGAATGTAAAGCTTTCTGCCCAGATAAGATATGTCTGTCCTGGAAAGTTACTTACAACATCATTCTAGTCACACTAGCAACAACCGTCCTGTAGAGGTTATGGCTAAAATAATCCATGGATCCATTCATTTGATTATTACAAGCGCTTGTCAAAATCCAACTTTATCAATCATCTCTTTGCTTTCACAGATATCATGGAAAGGAACTGACCACCAATATGATTATAGTGGATTTGAAAATGCTCTCTGGGTTTTCCCCAGATCCAGACTCTTTGGGGAGGGTGAGTTTTTGTGACCTTTATCCATGGAGGTCTTGCCTCATCTGTGACCCTTTCTAACACTGACTGTTTTTGTCCATGCAATATGAATGGCTTGTCTTCACAGCTGAGGGGTTCAAGTCAAGTGGATCGGGTTGATACCAAAGATGACCATGTGTTAACGTACTTGACAGAGGTGAGGTGAAAACCACCCATCAGTTTGAAATGGTCCACATAGCACTCTGCAATATAATGGGTGTCATTTAAAAATCCACTGCTCAAAAAAATAAAGGCAACACTTAAACAATCAATCAATTTTATTTTATATAGCCCTTCATACATCAGCTGATATCTCGAAGTGCTGTACAGAAACCCAGCCTAAAACCCCAAACAGCTAGTGATGCGGTGTAGAAGCACGGTGGCTAGGAAAAACTCCCTAGAAAGGCCAAAACCTAGGAAGAAACCTAGAGAGGAACCAGGCTATGAGGGTGGCCAGTCCTCTTCTGGCTGTGCGGGTGGAGATTATAACAGAACCATGCCAAGATGTTCAAAAATGTTCATAAGTGACAAGCATGGTCAAATAATAATCAGAATAAATCTCAGTTGGCTTTTCTAGCCGATCATTAAGAGTTTAAAAACAGCAGGTCTGGGACAGGTAGGGGTTCCATAACCGCAGGCAGAACAGTTGAAACTGGAATAGCAGCAAGGCCAGGCGGACTGGGGACAGCAAGGAGTCACCACGGCCGGCAGTCCCGACGTATGGTCCTAGGGCTCAGGTTCTCAGAGAGAAAGAGAGAACGAGAGAATTAGAGAGAGCATACTTAAATTCACACAGGACACTGGATAAGACAGGAGAAGTACTCTAGGTATAACCAACTGACCCCAACCCCCCGACACAGCACAATGTAACTCCAAGTCAATCACACTGTCCACTTAGGAAGCAACACTGATTGACAATACATTTCACATGCTGTTGTGCAAATGGAATAGACAACAGGTGGAAATTATAGGCAATTAGCAAGACACCCCCAATAAAGGACTGGTTTTGCAGGTGGTGACCACAGACCACTTCTCAGTTCCTATGCTTCCTGGCTGATGTTTTGGTCACTTTTTGAATGCTGGCAGTGCTTTCACTCTAGTGGTAGCATGAGACTGAGTCTACAACCCACACAAGTGGCTCAGGTAGTGCAGCTCATCCAGGATGGCACATCAATGCGAGATGCGGCAAGAAGGTTTGCTGTGTCGTCAGCGTAGTGTCCAGAGCATGGAGGCCCACCAGGAGACAGGCCAGTACATCACGAGACGTGGAGGCCGTAGGAGGGCAACAACCCAGCAGCAGGACTGCTACCTCCGCCTTTGTGCAAGGAGGAGCAGGAGGAGCACTGCCAGAGCCCTGCAAAATGACCTCCAGCAGGCCACAAATGTGCATGTGTCTGCTCAAACGGTCAGAAACAGACTCCATGAGGGTGGTATAAGGGCCCGACGTCCACAGGTGGGGGTTGTGCTTACAGCCCAACACCGTGCAGGACGTTTGGCATTTGCCAGAGAACACCAAGATTGGCAAATTCGCCACTGGCACCCTGTGCTCTTCACAGATGAAAGCAGGTTCACACT
This sequence comes from Coregonus clupeaformis, assembly GCF_020615455.1. NCBI lineage: Eukaryota > Metazoa > Chordata > Actinopteri > Salmoniformes > Salmonidae > Coregonus > Coregonus clupeaformis. The sequence goes on from NW_025536658.1 coordinate 25,161, forward strand.
GAGCACATGTGACAGTCTGGAGATGCCGTGGAGAACCTTCTGCTACCTGCAACGTCCTCCAGCATGACCGGTTTGGTGGTGGGTCAGTCATGGTGTGGGGTGGCATTTCTTTGGGGGGGCCGCACAGCCCTCCATGTGCTGCAGAGGTAGCCTGACTGCCATTAGGTACCGAGATGAGATCCTCAGACCCCTTGTGAGACCATATGCTGGTGGGTTGGCCCTGGGTTCCTCCTAATGCAAGACAATGCTAGACCCTCATGTGGCTGGAGTGTGTCAGCAGTTCCTGCAAGAGGAAGGCATTGATGCTATGGACTGGCCCGCCCGTTCCCCAGACCTGACTCCAATTGAGCACATCTGGGACATCATGTCTCGCTCCATCCACCAACGCCACGTTGCACCACAGACTGTCCAGGAGTTGGCGGATGCTTTAGTCCAGGTCTGGGAGGAGATCCCTCAGGAGACCATCCACCACCTCATCAGGAGCATGCCCAGGCGTTGTAGGGAGGTCATACAGGCACGTGGAGGCCACACACACTACTGAGCCTCATGACTTGTTTTAAGGACATTACATCAAAGTTGGGTCAGCCTGTAGTGTGGTTTTCCACTTTAATTTTGAGGGTGACTCCAAATCCAGACCTCCATGGGTTGATAAATTTGATTTCCAGTGATAATTTTTGTGATTTTGTTGTCAGCACATTCAACTATGTAAAGAAAAGTATTTAATAAGATTATTTCATTCAGATCTAGGATGTGTTATTTTAATGTTCCCTTTATTTATTTGAGCAGTGTTATTTATATATATATATATATATATATATATATGTACTTGTGGTGACATGTTAGCAAAGCTGAAATGTAACTTCTGCTTAGATCATTTAATGACCAATATGTTTGTTTTTCTCCCAACAGTTAACATCACTATTTCCTTTCACCATCACCCTGGACATCATACAGGAGCTCCCAGTACAGAATCTAAAGCCAGCGGTGGTCAAGATCTTGACTACTACCAGCCAAGCAAGTTGATTTACTAACCCGCCCCAAAACCTCCTTTTCCATGGTTTAACTAACATTTTTGGTCAACTTGTGTTCATTTACTGAGACTAACATGTACTATGGTTACAGGTGACCAGGCTGAGACAGAATATGTCTTCCCTTGCAAGTAGGAGTTCCAAGCTGGTGAGCTATTTTAAATCTAGAATTATTGGTGATGAATAATTGTTTTCTAGCTGACTCATAAACTATACATGTAGTATAAATGATCTGGGAGCCTATATTCTTTAATCTCATTGCTGGTCTGTTACATTTAATTTATTTGCTCTTCTGCAGCTGTAAGATGACATTGAGGTCACACCTGCAACCCTTCAGACCTCTTTCAAGTGCTGAAGTAAATGATGAAACTGGAAATAACGTTTTTCATTATAACCCTTTTCTGGAGTGTTTGTTTTAAAGATTGTCACACTGATAAGCAGTGAGTGCTGAGGTGAATATTGTAAGGCAGTGGTTCTACTACTGGAGGGAACCTGGCCTTGCCACAGGGGGTACTGGGAACTCATGGACAGAGCAGAATGTCATTGGGGTTCAGTTAACAAACTATTACCTCCAGAGAGCTGCTGTTTAATCAGGGTTGCCAGCTCTACAAAGGTGGAAATGTTATTGCTCAATTTTGTACACAGCTTTGGTTTCTCACTTTCTGTTCTGCAGTCTGTCATGGACCCCCTGTAGTTGTGAAGGTCTTGTTCTTTTATTTCTCATCAGGGTATGGCTCGGAAACATTATATGAACAAATCTTACAAGGGAGTGAGTCCTGTCTATAATCTCCATTACGATAGCCTAATGGTGTGGTCGTACACACCTCTACAAATCAATTAGATGAACAGAACCATCGACATGACAGACGCACACAACGGGTACTATAGAGCCCTGTTGACGACACGACTCCCTAAACTATATGAAAAATGTATGCAAACATACAAAAAGCAATGAGAGTCATAACCAGTACAATGCCAGATGTTATGCTTTAGTTCAGAGAAGATGTAACAAGCCCTCTTTATTGGACATTGCTTTGGAATTCTTAAACTAAAGTGAACAAAAATATCAACGCGACATGTAAAGTGTTGGTTTCATGAGCTGAAATAAAAGCTCCCAGAAATGTTCCATAAACACACCTTGCTGCTCTCATTTTGTGCACATTTGTTTACACCCCTGTTAGTGAGCATTTCTCCTTTGCCAAGATGATCTACCTGACAGGTGGGGCATATCAAAGCTGATTAAAGAGAATGATCATTACAGGTACAATGTGCTAGGGCAATAAGGCCACTCTAATAATGTGCAGTTTTGTCACGCAACACAATGTCTCAAGTTTTCAGGAGCGCGCAATTGTCATGCTGACTGCAGGAATGCCCACCAGAATTGAATGTTCATTTCTCTACCATAAGCTGCGTCTAACGTCATTTTAGAGAATTTGCCAACCGGCCTCAACCGCAGACCACGTGTATCCACGCCAGCCCAGGAACTCCACATCCGGCTTCTTCACCTGCGGGATCGTCTGAGACCAGCCACCCGGACAGCTGATGAGACTGGAGTATTTCTGTCTGTAATAAAGGCTTTTTGTGGGGAAAAACTCATTCTAATTGGCTGGGCCTGGCTCCCAAGTGGGTGGGCCTATGCCCTCCCAGGCCCACCCATGGCTGCGTCCCTACCCAGTCGTGAATACCATAAATATGTTCCTAAAAAGTAAAATCGTTGTTGCGTTTTATATTTTGGAGTATATTAAAGATCAATGGATACATATCACCCCCAATTCAGTGGTCACTTATGGGTAGAATGATAAAGTGCATTCAAACTCCGATTAGGACTGCGACAGTCAGTTGGATCCAGTAATGCAGTGGCCAACAAACCCCCCTGTAGTCTCCTGGGGATACTCAATCACATGTGGTGTCGTACACTCCCATTGTTAATCCCAAATGGACCTCTGGCCCCTACACATCCTAGGCATTCTGGTTGATCTGAAAGGATTACATCGGTGGTGTTGTCAGGTCGCTATTTGGTTTGGGAACAAAACATTTAAGTGCCGATTATTGTATAGGACAATATACAAACATGTTTGAAAAATACAATTTTATGGAGTTCATTTATTGGTTTCTTTACAGTTTGAGAATATATGAAAATACAGTTGAAGTCGGAAGTTTACATACACTTAGGTTGGAGTCATTAAAACTTGTTTTTCAACCACTCCACACATTTCTTGTTAACAAACTATGGTTTTGGCAAGTCGGTTAGGACATCAACTTTGTGCATGACACAAGTAATTTTTCCAACAATTGTTTACAGACAGATTATTTCACTTATAATTCACTGTATCACAATTCCAGTGGGTCATAAGTTTACATACACTAAGTTGACTGTGCCTTTAAACAGCTTGAAAAATTCCAGAAAATGATATCATGGCTTTAGAAGCTTCTGATAGGCTAATTGACATCATTTGAGTCAATTGGAGGTGTACCTGTGGATTATTTCAAAGCCTATCTTCAAACTCAGTGCCTCTTTGCTTGACATCATGGGAAAATCAAAAGTAATCAGCCAAGACCTCAGAAAAAAAAATGGTAGACCACAAGTCTGGTTCATCCTTGGGAGCAATTTCTAAACGCCTGAAGGTACCACGTTCATCTGTACAAACAATAGTACGCAAGTATAAACACCATGGGACCACGCAGCCGTCATACCGCTCAGGGAGGAGGCGGCGTTCTGTCTCCTAGAGATGAGCGTGCACCTTGGTGCGAAAAAGTGCAAATCAATCCCAGAACAACAGCAAAGGACCTTGTGAAGATGCTGGAGGAAAGCGGGTACAAAAGTATTTAGTCAGCACCAATTGTGCAAGTTCTCCCACTTAAAAAAGATGAGAGAGGCCTGTAATTTTCATCATGGGTACACGTCAGCTATGACACAAAATGGGGGAAAAAAATCCAAAATCACATTGTAGGATTTTTTATGAATTTATTTGCAAATTATGGTGGAAAATAAGTATTTGGTCAATAACAAAAGTTTCTCAATACTTTGTTTTATACACTTTGTTGGCAATGACACAGGTCAAACGTTTCTGTGTCTTCACAAGGTTTTCACACGGTTGCTGGTTTTTGGCCCATTCCTCCATGCAGTCTCCTCTAAGCAGTGATGTTTTGGGGCTGTGCTGGGCAACACAGACTTTCAACTCCCTCCAAAGATTTTCTATGGGTTGAGATCTGGAGACTGGTAGGCCACTCCAGGACCTTGAAGTGCTTCTTGAAAGCCACTCCTTAAGTTGCCCGGGCGGGTGTGTTTGGGATCATTGTCATGCTGAAAAGCCCAGCCACGTTTCATCTTCAATGCCCTTGCTGATGGAAGGAGGTTTTCACTCAAAAATATCACGATACATGGCCCCATTCATTCTTTCCTTTCACGGTCAGTGTCCTGGTCCCTTTGCAGAAAAAAACAGCCCCAAAGCATGATGTTTCCACCCCCATTCTTCACAGTAGGTATGGTGTTCTTTGGATGCAACTCAGCATTCTTTGTCCTCCAAACCTGACGAGTTGAGTTTTTACCAACAAGTTCTGTTTTGGTTTCATCTGACCATATGACATTCTCCCAATCCTCTTCTGGATCATCCAAATGCACTCTAGCAAACTTCAGACGGGCCTGGACATGCTTACTGGCTTAAGCAGGGGGACACGTCTGGCACTGCAGGATTTGAGTCCCTGGCGACGTGAGTGTGTTACTGATGGTAGGCTTTGTTACTTTGGTCCCAGCTCTCTGCAGGTCATTCACTAGGTCCCCCTGTGTGGTTCTGGGATTTTGCTCACCGTTCTTGTGATCATTTTGACCCCACGGGTGAGATCTTGCGTGGAGCCCCAGATCGAGGGAGATTATCAGTGGTCTTGTATGTCTTCCATTTCCTAATAATTGCTCCCACAGTTGATTTCTTCAAACCAAGCTGCTTACCTATTGCAGATTCAGTCTTCCCAGCCTGGTGCAGGTCTACAATTTTGTTTCTGGTGTCCTTTGACAGCTCTTTGGTCTTGGCCATAGTGGAGTTTGGAGTGTGACTGTTTGAGGTTGTGGACAAGTGTCTTTTATACTGATAACAAGTTCAAACAGGTGCCATTAATACAGGTAACGAGTGGAGGACAGAGGAGCCTCTTAAAGAAGTTACAGGTCTGTGAGAGCCAGAAATCTTGCTTGTTTGTAGGTGACTAAATACTTATTTTCCACCATCATTTGCAAATAAATTCATTAAAAATCCTACAATGTGATTTTCTGGATTTTTTTTCCTCAATTTGTCTGTCATAGTTGACGTGTACTTATGATGAAAATTACAGGCCTCGCTCATCTTTTTAAGTGGGAGAACTTGCACAATTGGTGGCTGACTAAATACTTTTTTTCCCCACTGTATGTCCACAGTAAAACGAGTCCTATATCGACATAACCTGAAAGGCCGCTCAGCAAGGAAGAAGCCACTGCTCCAAAACCGCCATAAAAAAGCCAGACTACGGTTTGCAACTGCACATGGGGACAAAGATCGTACTTTTTGGGCTATTCAACGCTGGTCTGTCCAATCGGAATCCACGCTTCAAGATTGTTTTGATCACGCGGACTGGGATATGTTCCGGGTAGCTTCCGAAAATAATTTAGACGAATACACTGAAACGGTGACTGAGTTTATCAGGAAGTGTATAGGTCATGTTGTGCCCACTGTGACTATTAAAACGCGAACCACCGCATTCAACCATGGCAAGGTGACTGGGAATATGACAGAATACAAACAGTGTAGCTACTCACTCCGCAAGGCAATGAAACTGGCAAAACATCAGTATAGAGACAAAGTGGAGTCGCAATTCAACGGCTCAGACATGAGACGTATGTGGCAGGGTCTACAGACAATCACAGACTACAAAAGTAAAACCAGCCACGTCACTTCCAGACAAGCTAAACACCTGTGGCCTCTCCTTCTCCGTGGCCGACGTGATTAAGACGTTTCAGCATGTTAACACCCGCAAGTCTGCCGGCCCAGACGGCATCCCTAGCCGCGTCCTCAGAGCAAGCGCAGACCAGTCTGCTGTTCCCACATGCTTCAAGATGGCCACCATTGTTCCTGTACCCAAGAAAGCAAAGGTAACTGAACTAAATGACTATCGCCCTGTAGCACTCACCTCTGTCATCATGAAGTGCTTTGAGAGACTAGTCAAGGATCATATCACCTCTACCTTACCTGTCACCCTAGACCCACTTCAATTTGCTTACCGCCCCAATAGATCCACAGACGATGCAATCGCCATCACACTGCACACTGCCCTATACCATCTGGACAAGAGGAATACCTATGTGAGAATGCTGTTCATTGACTATAGCTCAGCATTCAACACCATAGTACCCTCCAAGCTCATCATCAAGCTCGAGGCCCTGGGTCTGAACCCCGCCCTGTGCAACTGGGTCCCGCCCCCAGGTGGTGAAGGTAGGAAACAACATCTCCACTTCGCTGATCCTCAACACTGGGGCCCCACAAGGGTGCGTGCTCAGCTCCCTCCTGTACTCCCTGTTCACCCATGACTGCGTGGCCAAGCACGCCTCCAACTCAATCATCAAGTTTGCAGACGACACAACAGTAGTAGGCTTGATTACCAACAATGACGAGACCGCCTACAGGGAGGAGGTGAGGGCTCTGGGAGTGTGGTGCCAGGAAAATAAACTCTCACTCAATGTCAACAAAACAAAGGAGATGATTGCGGACTTCAGGAAACAGCAGAGGGTGCACCCCCCTATCCACATCGACGGGACTGCAGTGGAGAAGGTGGAAAGCTTCAAGTTCCATGGCGTACACATCACCGACAAACTGAAATGGTCCACCCACGCAGACAGTGTGGTGAAGAAGGCGCAACAGAGCCTCTTCAACCTCAGGAGGCTGAAGGAATTTGGCTTGGCACCTAAAACCCTCACATACTTTTACAGATGCACAATTGAGAGCATCCTGTCGGGCTGTATCACCACCTGGTACGGCAACTGCACCGCCCTCAACCGCAGGGCTCTCCAGAGGGTGGTGCGGTCTGCCAAACGCATTATCGGGGGCAAACTACCCGCCCTCCAAGATACATACCCGATGTCACAGGAAGGCCAAAAAGATCCTCAAGGACATCAACCACCCGAGCCACTGCCTGTTCACCCCGCTATCATCCAGAAGGCGAGGTCAGTACAGGTGCATCAAAGCTGGGACTGAGAGAATGAAAAACAGCTTCTATCTCAAGGCCATCAGACTGTTAAATAGCCATCACTGGCACATTAGAGGCTGCTGCTGCCTATTGAAATCACTGGCCACTTTAAGAAATGGAACACTAGTCACTTTTTAATAATGTTTACAGTCACTTTAATCATGTTTACATATCTTGCACTACTCATCTCATATGTATATACTGCATTCTATTCTATAATATTCTACTGTATCTTAGTCCATGCCGCTCTGTAATTGCTTGTCCATATATGTATATTTTCTTAAATTCCATTCCTTACTAGTTTTGTGTGTATTAGGTATATGTTGTGAATTGTTAGATATTACTTGTTAGATATTACTGCACTGTCGGAGCTAGAAGTACAAGCATTTCACTACACCCGCTATAACATCTGCTAAACACGTGTATTTGACAAATACAATTTGATTTGAAGATCGTACTTTTTGGAGAAATTTCCTCTCGTCTGATGAAACAAAAATAGAACTGTTTGGCCATAATGACCATCGTTATGTTTGGAGGATAAAGGGGGATGCTCGCAAGCCGAAGAACACCATCCCAACCGTGAAGCACGGGGGTGGCAGCATCATGCTGTGGGGGTGCTTTGCTGCAGGAGGGACTGGTGCACTTCACAAAATAGATGGCATCATGAGGAAGGAAAATGATGTGGATATATTGAAGCAACATCTCAAGACATCAGTCAGGAAGTTAAAGCGTGATCGCAAATGGGTCTTCCAAATGGACAATGACCCCAAGCATACTTCCAAAGTTGTGGCAATATGGCTTAAGGACAACGAAGTCAAGGTATTGGAGTGGCCATCGCAAAGCCCTGACCTCAATCTTATAGAAAATGTGTGGATCGAACTGAAAAAGCGTGTACGAGCAAGGAGGCCTACAAACCTGACTCAGTTACACCAGTTCCGTCACGAGGAATGGGCCAAAATTCACCCAACTTATTGTGAGAAGCTTGTGGAAGGCTACCCGAAACGTTTGACCCAAGTTAAACAATTGAAAGGCAATGCTACCAAATACTAATTGAATGTATGTAAACTTCTGACCCACTGGGAATGTGATGAAAGAAATAAAAGCTGAAATAAATCATTCTCTCTACTATTATTCTGACATTTCACATTCTTAAAATAAAGTGGTGATCCTAACTGACCTAAGACAGGGAATTTTTACTAGGATTAAATATCAGAAATTGTGAAAAACAGTGTTTAAATGTATTTGGCTAAGGTGTATGACAACCTCTGACTTCAACTGTATAATGAATTGGTTAATAGTTCATGTAAAAATCAAAATTTACCGATTAAGGTTATTTTGGGGTGGGGTCGCGAGAAATTCTGGCAAAATAAATGGGGTCCAAAGAAATTCTGTCTGAAAAAATGGTGTTCAAAAAAAGTTTGAATACCACTGGGCTAGTGGAGTTACCAACATATTTCTTGGATCAGTCATTTCAAATCAGTCAAGGGAAGTGACAAGTGTACACTTTGGGAGGAAGGAGAGAGAATTGGGACAGTATCTCTATAGGGATGCCATCCCCTTCTGTCGTATCATGTAGAGAATGTTTTGGACTTCCTTTTTCTGGGCAGCAGAGGAGGGGAGAGGGGGGTAGCCAGAGGTTCCTCTTTGACCAGTGTGGCTGAGGAGGGGGCTGATAACCCCAAACAAAGAACCAGGCTCCAGCTTGACCCTGGAGGGGGAGCGAGGTGACCCAGCTTTAGGCCTCTTGGCTGGGGAGGCTTGGTGGGCGGAGGGGCAGCTGTGCTGGTTCAGACACACAGAGCAGAGAGGATTGACAGGTAGACACACCTGTTGACCAAACCCCACCAGCAAACAGTTGATCTCACTCCATAGATCCCCGTGAGAGAGGAAGATCATCATCGATCAACATCACCATCCCCGTCTTCATCAAAATCATCATGTCAGACAGAAATAACAAGGCCAAATGTTTTCCTTTCCTGCTGTAAAGGATCTGATTGGTCAGTGACTGTTTAACGAGTGACCTGATAGGTCAGAGGGACAGGAAGTGGTGTTGTCACCTTGGTAACCAGTCTTCCAGTGCCTTGTGTGTCTCCTCTGGGTTCTTGATCCCACCTCTCATCCATCCCAGCCTGTTGGAGATACGGCGGACGTGTGTGTCCACGCCTACGAGAGGCGGCATGGATCTTTCATTTAACCTAGACTTTGATCTGAAGCCAATCTTGTGATTCTTGTGATTTTGTTTGTTTGTGGGCCTATGTAGCCAAATTGTATCTATGATCGTATGTTATCCATTCATGCACAACCAATGACATCAAGCCGGCACCCGGCCGTGATTACAGACACCTATGTGTCCTTCCAAACTATATAAACGAGTGACCCGCGGTGTTTGTCATCATACCCTGATGAAGACAGCTTGTCTGTCCAAATGATGGTTATTAAATTATTACATCTGAGCTCCTGGAGTGTGAGGCTCTCCTTTTTCAAGGGTCCTAGAAACCCTCTGGAGCATCACCGACGTCTGCTTCAGGATCTTCACCTTGGTCTGGAGGAGGGGGGTAGGGGAGAAGGCATGTCAAGGTACTTCACCTTGGTCTGGAGGAGGGGGTAGGGGAGAAGGCATGTCAAGGAACTTCACCTTGGTCTGGAGGAGGGGGTAGGGGAGAAGGCATGTCAAGGAACTTCACCTTGGTCTGGAGGAGGGGGGTAGGGGAGAAGGCATGTCAAGGTTTTTTTCATACTCATGTTCAAAGGAAGACATGGTGCAGTAAGAGTGTCTGTGCCTTCAGAAAGTTTTCACACCCGTTGACTTTTTCCACATGTTGTGTTACAGCCTGAATTTAAAATGGATTAAATTGAGTTGTTTTTTTTGTCACTGGCCTACAGCATTTTTTATTTATTTATAAAAAGCTGAAATGTCTTGTCAATAAGTATTCAACCTCTTTGTTATGGCAAGCCTAAATGAGTTCAGGAGTAAACATGTGCTTAACAAGTCACATAAGTTGCACTACCTCATCTCTGTAACCCACAATTATCTGTAAGGTCCTCAGTCGAGCAGTGAATTTCAAACACAGATTTAACCACAAAAACTAGGGAGGTTTTCCAATGCCTCACAAAGAAGGGCAGATGAGTAGGTAGATGGGTAAAAATAAAAAAGCAGACATTGAATATCCCTTTCAACATGGTGAAGTTATTCATTGCACTTTGGATGGTGTGTTAATACACCCAGTCACTACAAAGATACAGGCGTCCTTCCCAACTCAGTTGCCGGAGAGGAAGGAAACTGCTCAGGGATTTTACCATGAGGCCAATGGTGACTACAGAGTTTAATGGCGTGATGGGAGGGGATTAAATTATCTGGCCCACGTTACCCCGGTGGGAGGAGTTTGCCGTGGCTGAAAAGTGGCCGGGATGCCTCTGGGGCATGAGCCAGGTGCCCCTTTAAAAGCAGATGAAATTGACTCAAAACAAAGTGATCTTGGTCAAGCATGCAGAGTAATGATTTAGGATTCTGAGTTTTCATATGCATAGGCCCAAGTGTTTGGTCGTGATAAAATCCCCATATGTGCTTCAGCTGCCTTCCAAGTGTTTGAAAATTCAAACATTTTATGGGAAAACATGTTGTAGGCCTATGTTCATGAAATATGCACCATGCTGCCATGTTGACAATATGATCCGGCATTTGAAATGGGCGTTCAGTCTAATCGAACCCCCTGAATATCCAGCAGGTGCGAGCGTTTAGTAATTAGAAAAAAGTCCGGAACTAAGGATATTTATAGGGACGTGACCGACAGTCTGTACTTCCTTTCTACTGAGTCCACAAACAATCCGCGGTGGTGAGTATGCCTAGGCCACGAGTGTTATGGCAATTTGTTGCGCAATCTTATACCTATAATAACAGGTCGGCGATTAACTTTTAAAAAGTTAGTGCCTAACATTTCTACTTGCATCTGGTCTTTTACAGGCTATACCAAATGCAATCCAAAAGGGTTTAGCAACATAATTGCTTATGTATGTGCACGCTAGACAAACATCTGCAATCTGTGTTTGGCGCCCAGTTTCTAGACCGATATATAAGTAAAACAATAACCTAAATGCAATTGAGGCTTTTTACCGACCTGTGTCTACAGCCTGGTCTCATGGACTAGATGTAACATAGTAAATGTAAGTCCGGGACATTGAAATGTAGTATGTTATGTTTGGTACTGTTAAATAAGACCGACCGTTACTTAAGCCAAAACCAAAATAGTTAATGTTTTGGGTGGGTGTATAACGCTGATGACGTTACCATTTTGGTTAATAAGCAACTTCAACTACTACTACTGTTTAGCTACTTTGGACATGCTTAGCTTCTTGTCTAACCTTAACCCCTAATGCTTAGCTAACATTATCTAGCTAACGTTGGCCACAACAAATTTGTAAGATGTTCATTAGGCAAGTTTGTAACATATCGTACGAAATGGATGACTGACATCCACAAATGTAATACATACCATACGAAATGTAACATTTTCTTAATGGAGTGTCTTGGGTTTACATACAGAATAATACGAAATGCTCTGAGACCAGGTTGGTGCCCGTTTGGGGATGCTTCTGCCTGTATATCAGTGGATGGACAGTTCTGATAAGGAATGGATGGTTTGCATCCCCAGGAAATAATTTCAGATGTTGTTAAGTACCACCTCCCCCGGTAGATTTTAATTTTATTAGCTAACCAATTTCCTAACCTTAACCTAAATCTCTTTACCTTAGTTAGTCAATTGACAATCTGTATCCCAGCTAGACAACCTCTAGGCAGTGCAGTAGGGAGGTCTTCCCAGTAGGAATACAGAGTCATAACTGACTTGGTTTATTTTTCTCCTTTAGTCATGGTTCTTCCTGGGCTTCAGGTTTGGAGATGGATACTCTTTGCCTGCATTCACTGGATTTGTGTCTGTCAAGAAACTGCAGGACCGTAAGTAAATCTGCAGTCACAGAAGTTAGAAATTAGTCATCACACTTAAGTCTCTCGTCTTGGTTTAACACTCTCTCTGTTGGAGCAGATTTAGAGCAATTTTTCTGCAGATCTTTATCTCCACAGTATTTTTCACCTAGGTTTGTGTTTAGAGGTATCATCTCATTAGGTAGTGATTTTCCTGTGTTCTCTGTAGGGTTTATATGGTAGCCATTCCTGCAGTGATCCAGGCAGGCTCAGAGGCCAAGCTTTGTGCCAGCCTTCTGCAGCCCAACGAGACCCTGGTCATGACCATATCTCTGATGGCCGACGGGCAGAACAAAATACTTCTCCACAAGAGTTCTGACCAAGAGTTTCATCGCTGCTTCCAGTTTCAGGTCAGCCCAGCACTGGTGGACATCCACAACCATTCCAATAAGAGTGGACTGGACTTCTCAGCTTTGAATCTCTTAGTTTCTTGGTGCAATGCCAGCTTATTTTATGGGAAATATCAATGTGGTGGCCTACCAGAACCTTTCTGGGATTCAGGCTCAAATTTGTACCAGGTTTTGATTGAATGCTACTATATACTATCTAGACAATTGATATATGACACTTCTCCAAAGCAACTTACAATAAGGGGAGTGCATAATGTGATCCCTGCAGGAGTTAAACGCTCTACCTTGAAGTTGCTAGTGGCACGCTCTTACCAACTGGGCCACACGGCACCACATCTTAATGTCCTATGTTGTTGGTCCATTAGTTCACCAGTGTTGCGCTCTTCCTCCCTGACAGGCCCCTCATGTGAAGAGTGACAAAGTGCAAAACTTCAAGGTGGAGGTTCGAGGTGACACGTTTCTATCAACAGAGGAGAGGAAGGTCATGATCAAACCCTACAGCCCCATGACATTCATCCAAACGGACAAACCAATCTATAACCCAGGACAAACAGGTGATGTTAGAGCCAGTACACCTTTAGTCTGGTTGCTAAGAAACAGGACAATTAGGTGATGTCACTTTCTAGAATGGTTTACTCCAGGAGTTCCAAAACCTTTTGGGCCCCAGACCCCATTTTGATATCAACTTTCCATGACCCCACCATGTTCCCTTTCTTTATTTGGGGCTATGACAGTATATTACAATCTGAAGGAAGTCTGGTTTGAAGTGATTGGAAGGTATTGAGAACTTCAGAAGATAAACAGGCAATAGTTGTATGATCTTCTGTGTAGAAAAGAACACCTCATTGTTAATTCTTCCCCCAGTCTGATTTGGTGCCTGGTCCTGTCCACTCTGTTCTAACAAGTCATGCGTGGCTTATGAACATTGGAGAGGGAAACGGACGCCTGAAAAGCTTCATTCAGGAATGGGGTGCAGATACAGGAAAAAACCCACTGTGGGGTCACTCAGGATATGTACACTGGAACGGAGTTTGAACCGACATGCCACATGTTACGAGATGTTCCTCTCATGGACATAATTGGATAGTGTAAATATATTCAGAACTCGCAGTGCAGTTTTCCTTCATCTGCAATTGATTGAATTGGGGCCTTAGTACCAACAGTGTAAAATATTATCCAGAGTAGCTGTGACAAGTTCTCCTTACTTCACCAGTTTCCCTGGTTTTCCAGAAATGCCGGGTGAAAGATTCCTGGAATCAGGATGGGAGTCCTCCAACCAGGATTTCTGGAAACCTTGGAATTTTCAGTTGTCCGACATGATGCTTCTAAAATTCTCATTTTCTTGTCATCGGCTTTTTACAGTGCATTTTAGAGTCGTCACCTTGGATACCAATTTTAGCCCTGTCAATCAGCTGGTGAGTGTTGAAAATGTAATATTGAAAACATTCCTTCAGATCGGTGTCTACTATTTCAAACCAAAATACGGATACAGAAGTATCACAACTGATGGGCATAGCAATCAAGTATTATGTAACACAAGGTACAGCAATCAACCAGTCAGGACATGGGGTTTCCATTCGTATGGGATCATCTTTTCCTGAGACTGAATTCATGTACTAAATTGACATTAGTCCCACTAAGCCAATCACCTGTCTAGTTCCTATAGTTGTAGACCGTTATGCTCCTCTGATGTTTTGGAGTTATTCATGAACCATGAACCCATCTCTTGTCTTTGCCCTTCACAGTACAACATTGTGGAACTTGAGGTAAGACCCTTCCAAGTCTAACTTTATGAAGACTGTCACTGTAAATACTGCAACATTAGGACTCCACCCGCTAGCTAGGTCGTCATTAATTTCCACCTACTGTGGAAGTTAGCTAAATACTTCCAATCAGCTTTGTGTGTGTTCTGGGCCCCCTTCAGTAGGCCAATGTTGCAGATGGAAATGTCATGAAAAGAGCTGACTCCTGTATACTGTTATCTTGTTCTATGAACCAACAGGATGTTAATCAGAACAGGATTGGACAGTGGCTCAACACTACATCCAGTGGCAACATTTTGCAGCTTTCTCACCCCCTGAACTCTGAAGCACCTGTAGGATCCTATGCCATTGTAGTGTGGATTGGTCAAGACAAAATATACCAGAACTTCAAGGTAGAAAAGTATGGTAGGTTGAGCTTTTTCTTTTACCTGTCATGCTAGGTAATGTTATGTCTCTGGCAGTTGAATCAATGCATCACAATCCTGGAACATTCTAGAGTTGACTGCTGTTCTCTTATCTGTAGTTCTGCCAAAGTTTGAGATCAAAATGAACCTCACCAACGAGATCAGCATTGTTCAAGAAGAGTATGAAGTGGAAGTGTGTGCCAAGTGAGTAAACGCTAACGGGAGATTTCAATGCACTGTAGTTACAAGGTGATGTGTAACTCCACTAAATGTAATTATCTAATAATCGCATTACGCTAATGCAGACCTGGGTTCTAATAAGTAATTTTAATACTTTGAAATGTGAAAGATTTAAGTATTTGGTTATTCTTTCTTTGAAAATACAAGTAATTGAAGGTATTTGGATATACACTTGGAAAGTATTGGCATGTATTTGAAAATACTCAAATTCAAATAATGACTTAAAATACAAATAATTCAATATGCATGTAAGCTACTTGAACCCAGGTCTTCACTAATGACACATGCTAATTGAAGACCTACAATGCTACTGCTCAATGTCCTGAACTGCTGCTATTAATCCCTGACACTTCAAACGTTTGCTACAGTGGCATTTACATGAACAGCTGGTTCTGTATTCATAAAGCATCCCAGATTGGGATTGCTGCTCTAGGATCCGGTCCCCCCCATGACATGTGACCTTGTTCATTATGATCCAAAAGTTCAAACTGATCCCTTTCTGAGTGGCTTTATGAATGTGGGTCCAGATTCATTGGCCATGTTGAACACTTGACTTAAGCCTACAGGTATGCACAAACCTTTGTCTCGTATTAGGTTTTTAATATGGTGATTGTCGACGTAGGAAATTGTTTGATTCTTTTGTCTTATGAATTGAAATCAGGTACACGTATGTACAGCCTGTACCTGGTAAAGCAGGGTTAAAGTTGTGCCGACTCTTGGGGAACAATGTAGTGATACCGATAACAATTGATGAGAAACATCCACAAGGAGTTCCTGATTACACACCTCCCTGCCACAAAGAGTCAATAGAGGTCTGTATGCTGTCATAAAACCATCATTAGTAGGACTGTTTATACCAACATTACATTTTAATTTATTTAACTTGGATCTTAATGTTTGATTGAATTAATTTAAATCTGTTGTTTGGTTCTGCTTGCTTTTCCCAGATGGACCAAACTGGCTGTGCTTCCTATGTCTTCAACATGGCAATTTTCACAAAGAATTTAGGAGAGAAATTGCTGGGAGACGTGTTTAGTTTCCATGCAGAAGTACAGGAGGGGGGGACAGGTTAGTATTATCACAATCATTGGTAACATTGCTGTCAAATGATGTGTTTTATTGACTAAATGACATGAAATAACTGGTGCATGTTTCATTAGATCAGGGTTTCCCCAAACTCTGTCCTGGGGCCCACCCTGGGTGCACGTTTTGGTTTTTGCCCTAGCACTACACAGCTGACTCAAATAACCAACTCATCATGACGCTTTGATTATTTGAATCAGCTGTAGTGCTATTGCAAAAAACCTAAACATGCACCCACGGGGGACCCGGGACTGAGTTGGAGGAACTCTGCGTTAGATCATGAAGATTGGCAAGAATGAGCTGTTTGACTTTTGGTGCTACAGCGTTGTTTTATAGAATGCTGTTTTATTGTCGTCTGTTTATAATATCCTGTGTAAGCTGTACTGCAATTCAGTTTCTGCGTGTTGAACTGCCATTGTGCATTGTGTTGGCTCTGGTAATTGTGAAATATACCATCCTATTATTTATTTTCCTTTGACAGGTATTACACGGTCAGAGGAAAAACGCATAGCGCTCTCCTATGTGATTGGAGAACTCTCATTTGTCGACACGCCCCAAATCTATGCGCATGGATCAATTATTGAGGGCAAGGTAAGTCCAAATAGTGTTTCTGTTGCATTGTGGAGGGCATTTGTTCTTTGCCCAGCTTGCTGAACTACCAGTATGTGTTAGTTAATGACATGTACCGTCACTTCATTCATACCACTCCCCCCTTTTCCTCAGATATATGCTGTTCACTTCAACAACACACCCATCTCTGACATGTTAGTCTACCTGTTGGAGGAGAAGGGCTGGTCCTCATATCTACAACTACAGAACCTAACCACGGACAGTCGTGGTATTGCCAGGTTCTCCCTAAACACAACCAGTATGCCCAAAGAGAATATTAACCTCATAGTAAGTATGATTCCTTCTAGGTTTTGACAGCCTCTTTATGCTCAAGACCAACTCAGCCCTTGATCCTACGCCAGCGTTTCCCTAAAAAAAACAAAATGTGCACTGCTTGGGGTCCCCAGGACAGAGTTGGGGGGGAAACACTACCCTAAGGTCTATCATGGTCTTGTGGGGATCTGAGAAGATTGAATGGGTAATATTAGCATGGTGGAACTTCCACCAAGCCTATCAGAGGGTAAGGTGGATCTGTTACCATATTGCTTACATCTGTCCTCCCCTCATATCACCACTGTATGTAGAACATCGGGTCTAGGGGTTGATTTAGGATTGGTCCTTTAGACTCCTCCTCTTGTTCCTTTACAGGTAAGTGACACCCCACAAGTGGAGTACCAAGGATACAGGGTCCCCTATTTCAACAGAGGGCGTCACGTACTCTCACTGATCCAGCCCGCTGCCCCTGACAGTAAACCCTCCAGCTCCCTGGCTATTCAGAAGATGGAGAAACCACTGGCATGTGGGGAGGAAGTGTCAATCACCATCCACTATGCCATCGTAGGGGAGACCGTCCCAAAGGGCTCTGTGGATGTCCTCTACCTGGTGAGTAGAACCCAGGAACTAGTTGACAACTTCCAAACCCAGGGTGGCTCCCAAATGGAACCATATTTCCTAGTTGCACTACTTTTGACCAGGATCATTTCAGACATTGCCCAAGCCTCGCACTTTTCAAAAGGATGTTCCTATACAACACAAACTCCTAATCATCCAGCCTAAACCTTAGTATTAGCCACCTAGATAACATAAGCCACAGCAAATTGGACTTCGTAACATATCATACATCTCGTAACCTATACGAAATGGATGGACATCCACATAACATCATACTAATTGCTGTGTCCTGGATTTGTTTACCACGTCTACCCCTTGAGTCCAGGTTGCATCATCTCCTTTCTGAGTTGATGACAACTGTTTCCCCCTTTCTCTCCAGGCCTTATCCAGAGGGGTGATAGTTCAGCATGGACACAAGAACGTTACTGTGCAGCAGGACAGTCCTGGTGAGTGAGTTTCATTAAGTGATTCTGAACGTTCTGGAAGGCGCTTGATGGCAGTGTGACCTGCTCTTGCGTTGCAGTAGCTGAGGGTGAAGTCACCTTGAAGTTGGCAGTGGTTCCAGAGATGGCGCCGGTGGTTCAGCTCCTGGTGTACAGTATGCTACCCAGTGAGACTGTCATCGCCCACAGCATGAACTTCCCCACTGAGAAATGCTTCAGGAACAAGGTGTGCACATCACAAACATTGTTCTCATTTTATGTTGGGTATGAAGTGTCAATTATTTCCATGCACATAGATACTGTATCATACCTGCAGTAAAAGTGTATAATGTGTATGCCAGGTGTTGGTGGAGTTCTCCCCCTCCAATGCGGTCCCAGGGGAGGAGAACACCCTGCATCTCTCTGCCCAGCCCGGTTCCCTCTGTGGCCTCAGCGCTGTGGACCAGAGTGTTGGCATCATGGAGCCAGGGAAGAGGCTGGATGCTGATAAGGTAACAGAGCTCACTGACGTGAACAACAGTCCTACCACCATACCGACTGTTTTGGTGGTGCTGGGAATACAACCAGCCTCAGGGGAAGAACCATTGACCACAGCAGACATGGAATGGGTCTGTTCACTGTTGGTCATTTGGTGTGCTTTTATCAAAGGTAATGGGACTTATTCTCTGGCTTGAGGCCCTCTTTCTATTGACTGGAAATCACCTCACTATTGTTACATAATGAGGTAATATTCTGGGTTGTGTTCATCAGGACACTTTTCTAGACGTTTGGCAATGGGGAACAAAATGGAGGTTCTTAGTCCAAGTAGTCCCTCCCTGTTTCAGTCTGTTCTGTTTGGTCCCCAAGAACGTCATTTCACTCTGTCCCATATTGTCCCATTCCAGATATTTGATTTGTTACTAGTCAAGGAGACAACCTATATTCCCTACGAGCTTGAAGATTCAGTAGCATGTTTACGTGTAAGACCAAGGAGATCCATAATGCCGTACCCAGATGGAAAGTCTGGGGAGACAAATGATCCTTATGCAGTTTTTCAGGTAAAAAAGCCTCTTTATTGCTCTGGGAAGAATCAGTCACCATACGTTACGATGTGTTCAACTTACAGGTTACATTGCTAAAATAGCCTGAGGCTAGAACACACATGTACAGTGACAAATAAAACTTTTTAAATAATTTGATGGCATTTTCTAGGCACTGGGACTGAAGCTGGCGACTAATCTGGATATAAGAATACCTTCCTGCCTCAGTTACCAGGGGAACCAGTACCATCGCTCCTATGGTGAGATGTCCTAACCAACCCTTATTCTCATTGCTAGAAGTCTTCAATGAATCTTGGGAAATGGATTACTAACACAGCCTGGTTAAAGTGGTCAGAATGCTGCATGCGCTCACTGTTGAGCAAAGCATTCAGTCCATTTTAACTTGAGCATGATTTGTTAGTAGCTTACAGCTTTATGGCCAGGCCTGGATCAGCGGGTCCTAGACTTGAAATGGCTATAGCTGGTGGAGTTGCCGCGACACCTCCGCCACCCATACAGACGGTCCGTACATTCTTCCCTGAGACATGGATTTGGGATCTTGTGGAAGTTGGGTAAGTGCTCTGCACAGTGAGGCTAGCCTTGGGTGAAAACCCTCTTAGCTAGATTAGGAACCTGAACCTCTTTAAACTGTAGTACAGAGTAGGCCAGGTTTCTCTTAGGAAAGAGCTCCTTTTACCTCAATGGGTCTCCCTGGTTAGATAAAGCTTAAATGCATTCGAAACGGTGTTCATATAATTGGTACAGTCCTACTCCACTCTCTGTTGGACACTTGGTGGCTTTCTGTTTAAACTCTAACCTCTGTATTCCAGGGAGTCTGGATCAGCAGACGTCCCCTGACAGTCCCAGACACCATCACCACCTGGGAGACGGAGGTCTTCTGCCTGGCCCCCAGTGGCTTTGGTCTGGCTCCTCTGGTGGAGCTGACGGTCTTTCAGCCGTTTTTCCTGGAGCTCCCCCTGCCCTACTCAGTCATCCGGGGAGAGCACTTTGAGCTGAAGGCCACTGTGTTCAACTACCTCTCCAAGTGCATCATGGTACGGCACTGCACCAGGATCGTATTTTGTTTTTGTCAGACCATGTTATCTTACAAAGTGTTCCTCTTTGGCAGGTTTCTGTGACTCCGGCTCTCTCCTCAGACTACACTCTCACACCCTTGAATGACGTCCACTACTCCTCATGCTTGTGTGCCAATGGACGAAAGACCTTCAGTTGGACAATGGCACCCTCTGTCCTGGGTAAGTCTCCCGTCAACCGTTCAAACAGCAGAATGGATGTCAACCTGAGTTGTGTACTGTCACTGTTGGATGTTGTGTAACCTGTGGTGTCTGCCAATGTGTGTAGGGGTTTTGAACGTGTCCGTTAGTGCAGCGGCTGTCCATTCCCACACTGCGTGTGACCATGAGATTGTGAACGTACCGGAGAGAGGACGCGTTGACACAGTCACACGGAGCCTGCTGGTGACGGTATGTAGTTTGCTGCTGGGAACTAACCGTTAGGTTGCACAGATTGTCTAGTGTAACTGCCTCTGAAAAGAATCCCTCTCCTGTCCTCCAGGCTGAGGGAACAGAGAAGACCGACACCTACAACTGGTTGCTGTGTCCAACTGGTCAGTAATGAATGAATGTTCACGGTTGTTCGACGTGCTCTTCGCCATTCATCTTATCATCTTTGTGTCCACAGGAGAAGCTCTGACAGAGGAGGTGGAACTGCAACTCCCCCAGAATGTGGTGGATGGATCTGATAGAATTTCCCTCACCGTTCTGGGTAAAATAAACTATGGTTTGTTTAGAGGTGTAGTGGTGGCAAGGCAACCCTTCTCCAGTGATAATGCTGCGGTTTGCTGAAGAGGACCGTCTTACAGAAGCCCCTTGTTTCTCTGTAGGGGACATCCTGGGTCGGGCCCTCAACAACCTGGATGGACTGTTGCAGATGCCGTATGGGTGTGGAGAGCAGAATATGGCCCTCCTCTCCCCCAATATCTACATCCTGGAGTACCTGAGGAACACAGGGCAGCTCACCCCAGCCATCCTAGACAAGGCCACCAAGTTCCTCACTAGTGGTAGGAGTGTCCCTTTGAATCTGGCTAATATTTATTATAGACAAACTTACTGAAACAGGGCTGGATTTGTCCAGTAAGAGGTTTCTCCAGTGTGCCCTAATGACTAGGACCCTGTTGTCATGTAAATGATGGAGCTACAGTACAGATGACATCACTGACCCAACACATGGAGGGACTTCCACATGGTTTCTCACTGAAATCATTTGATCGTAGAATATTGACACTCTGTCCCAAATGGCAGCGTATTGCTTACATAGTGCACTATTTTCCTGTCTCAAGTAGTTCACTATATAGGGCAGGACTCAACCCTGTTCCTGGAGAGATACTGTCCTGTAAGGCTTCACTCAACCCTACTCTAACTGACCTTTTTTTAAATAATTAGCTGGGATGAGCTGAATGGGGTTAATTACAACTTGGGTTGGAGTGAACCTACAGGAGGGTATCTCTCCAGGAACAGGGGTTGAAGAGCCCTGATATAAGAGAGCCATTTGGGGCACAAACCCAGTGACTATAAAAACCAATTGGTCACTGTTCACTCTAAAAACCCACCGACAGGTTACCAAAGGCAGCTGAACTACAAGAATGCTGACGGTGCATACAGCACGTTTGGACAAGGCTTGGGGAACACTTGGTGAGTACTTGGCTTGTAAACAACTGTCTGTTTCAATGAAGTAGTGGCCAATCAAATGGCATCGTCTCTGGCAGGGAGACCATGGCTATGTAATGTGAAGCTCTAAGTCGTGTTTATGACCATCTTATGTGGATATTATGACTGCTTTTAAATCAAGTTCTTTCTTCAGGCTGACTGCTTTTGTCTTGAGATCCTTTGGCAAAGCACGGTCTTTCATCTATATTGACCCGGCAAAAATGGAGCAATCCAAGACTTGGCTGGAAAGTCAACAAGGCAAACATGGCTGTTTCAGAATTTTGGGGAAACTCTTTAACAACAGAATGAAGGTATTCATATTGCTAATAAACTGAACGATGGTAGACGTAGTCTGTTTCGGCAGACCAGTCATAAAGTTTGATTTCAACAATTGTATCAGGCTAGATACAGTTAGTATTTTGACATTGTTTTATAGGGTGGCGTGACGGATGAAGTCACACTGACTGCTTACGTCACTGCTTCAATGCTGGAGCTCGACATGTCAGTGTCGGTAAGTAACCTCACTCCATATAAACATTGATTCTCACTCCAGCAACATTGTTACAGGCTACTAATTTAGCTTCCTGTATGAAGTCTGTATACATCTTACAGATTATACAATGTAGTGAGTTACAGGGGAATTGTTATTTCTTTGAAAGTAGCCTATGAAATAACAAAGAATGGGCTTTACCATGAACACATCTGAATGGTATAGTTCTGCTACTATTGATATTAGACTCAATATGCTACTATGAAGTGTCTCAATGTGCTGCTGTTATTCTGTGCTCCAGGATCCTGTTGTGGACCGCAGCTTGTCTTGCCTGAAGAACTTGACCAGTGATTTGTCCAACACCTACACTACTGCTCTGCTGGCCTACACCTTCACCCTGGCAGGGGACATGGAGACACGGGCCCAGCTTCTGCAGCACCTCAACACCATCTCATTACAAGAGGGTGAGCTAAATCCTGATCCAAGATCTGTTAGTGCTGCTTTGATTGAGCTTGCCTGGACAATGGATTACTCCTAAAAGTGCAAACCCTCGGCCCGTCTGGCACTCCAGATAGGCCCAATCAAACGGCCAGTAAAAGTGTTTTTAAGAACAAATACACTTTGAACTGACTGTCAGTTGTTTTGGGCATAAAATGAATTGGAGGTCAGAACTTTGTATTATGATGAATAAGCAGTCCTTATTCTGACTTGTGCGCTCTCCTCGACCCTCAGGGGGTCTCCTGCACTGGTCCCAGTCCTCCTCAGAGACCTCACCATCCCTTGAGGTGGAGACCAGCGCCTACGTTCTACTGGCGTCCCTCAGTGCCTCTCCTCTGTCTACCTCTGACCTGGGCTACGCTTCCCGCATCGTCAGGTGGCTGGTGAGGCAGCAGAACGCCTACGGAGGCTTCTCCTCCACACAGGTATACTTCCCAAACACATTGGTCTGAAATGGCACCCTGTGCTGTGCACTAGTAGAGACATTATTACTTTGACTTCTATCAGACCACAGGCATGTGCTCTTCATGTCCAGCCTGGTGAGGCTAACTTCCACTGATACAGAGCCATGGAATTGGGAAATGGTCACTTTAGGAACTGTTCAATGTAAAAATCAACCCTTTCTGTAAAATGGGCTCTTTAATTTTGAAGTGATTTTCCTGTGGTCTGTTTAGGACACGGTGGTGGCCCTCCAGGCCCTGGCTCTCTACTCCACCAGGGTGTTCAGTAGAGGAGGAGCCAGCACAGTGACAGTACAGTCTCCCAGTGGGCATCAGTACCTCTTCTATGTGAACCAAAACAACAAGCTTCTGTACCAGGAGAGGGCGCTGCAGGACACAGAAGGGAAGTACAGCATTGAAGTGAAGGGCAGCGCTTGTGCCTCAGTGCAGGTCAGTGAATACACATCTCTCCTCCCAGTCCTGTGGTGTAAGATGTGCTTTAATATACATTATTGGGAAGGTCAAACATATAAGAAGCTTCTTCTGGCTTGATTTCTAGTTCATTAAATATGTGTTTATTCTAGCTTATAAAAGGTTTGTTTTTGGA
The DNA here is from genome assembly GCF_020615455.1 of Coregonus clupeaformis. Classification (NCBI taxonomy): domain Eukaryota; kingdom Metazoa; phylum Chordata; class Actinopteri; order Salmoniformes; family Salmonidae; genus Coregonus; species Coregonus clupeaformis. The sequence goes on from NW_025536658.1 coordinate 48,937, forward strand.
CAGGATGGTTTCCCTGACTTCCTCTTCTCTTTCCCAGGTGGCGGTCCACTACAACATCCCTACTCCTACCAAAAGCACAACGCTCAGTATCCAGGTGACTCCAGAGGTAGACTGCAACAGCAAGTCTTTGCGACCCAGAGTCACGCTGAAACTCCAGTCTTAGTAAGAATGAAGGACCCGTTTTTGTATTCACAGCATTCTTTTAAATGTGTTCATTGACACTTCAGTGTTATTTTGGAGCGTGTCTTACAGAATGGATTTCACCCAAATGAATGATGTTATTGACCGTCCAGTTGATACCTAAGCTTGGATAAGTAACAATAAGATGATGTATCTGGCAGCCTGGTCTTTATGGCTAAAATAATCCAAGTTGCGTGAAGTTGTTGTTGTGCACTCTCCTCAAACAATAGCATGGTATTTTGTCACTGTAATAGCTACTATAAATTGGACAGTGCAGTTAGATTAACAAGAATGTAAAGCTTTCTGCCCAGATAAGACATGTCTGTCCTGAAAGTTACTTACAAGGTCATTCTAGTCACACTAGCAACAACCGTCCCCAGATATAGGGACACCGATCCTGTAGAGGTTATGGGCTAAAATAACCCATGGATCCATTCATTTGATTATTACAAGCGCTTGTCAAAATCCAACTTTATCAATCATCTCTTTGCTTTCATAGATATCATGGAAAGGAGCTGACCACCAATATGATTATAGTGGATTTGAAAATGCTCTCTGGGTTTTCCCCAGATCCAGACTCTTTGGGGAGGGGGTGAGTTTTGTGTGACCTTTATCCGCATGGAGGTCTTGCCTCATCTGTGACCCTTTCTAACACTGACTGTTTTTGTCCATGCAATATGAATGGCTTGTCTTCACAGCTGAGGGGTTCAAGTCAAGTGGATCGGGTTGATACCAAAGATGACCATGTGTTAATGTACTTGACAGAGGTGAGGTGAAAACCACCCATCAGTTTGAAATGGTCTGCATAGCACTCTGCAATATAATGGGTGTCATTTAAAAATAATATATATTGATGTACTTGTGGTGACATGTCAGCAAAGCTGAAATGTAACTTCTGCTTAGATCATTTAATGACCAATGTGTTTGTTTTTCTCCCAACAGTTAACATCACTATTTCCTTTCACCATCACCCTGGACATCCTACAGGAGCTCCCAGTACAGAATCTAAAGCCAGCGGTGGTCAAGATCTACGACTACTACCAGCCAAGCAAGTTGATTTACTAACCCGCCCCCAAAACCTCCTTTTCCATGGTTTAACTAACGTTTTTGGTCAACTTGTGTTCATTTACTGAGACTAACATGTACTATGGTTACAGGTGACCAGGCTGAGACAGAATATGTCTTCCCTTGCAAGTAGGAGTTCCAAGCTGGTGAGCTATTTTAAATCTAGAATTATTGGTGATGAATAATTGTTTTCAGCTGACCCATAAACTATACATGTAGTATAAATGATTTGGGAGCCTATATTCTTTAATCTCATTGCTGGTCTGTTACATTTAATTTATTTGCTCTTCTGCAGCTGTAAGATGACATTGAGGTCACACCTGCAACCCTTCAGACCTCTTTTCAAGTGCTGAAGTAAATAAATGATGTTACTGAAATAAAGTTTTTTCATTATAACCCTTTTCTGGAGTGTTTGTTTTAAAGATTGTCACACTGATAAGCAGTGAGTGCTGAGGGTGAACATTGTAAGGCAGTGGTTCTACTACTGGAGGGAACCTGGCCTTGCCACAGGGGGTACTGGGAACTCATGGACAGAGCAGAATGTCATTGGGGGTCAGTTAACAAACTCTACCTCCAGAGAGCTGCTGTTAATCAGGGTTGCCAGCTCTACAAAGGTGTAAATAGTTATTGCTCAATTTTGTAACAGCTTTGGTTTCTGTTCTGCAGTCTGTCATGGACCCTGTAGGTTCTTTTTATTCCTCATCAGGGGAATGGGCTCAGAACATTTTTACCACTAAAAATTATATAAACAAATCTTCCAAAGGAATGAGTCCTGTCTTTAATCTCCATTATGATGATCTCCTAAGGGTGTGGACACCACAGGAAAGATGTGGTGGTACATACCTCACAAATCAATTAGATGAACAGAACCATTGACATGAGACGCACACAACGGGTACTACAGAGCCCTGTTGACGACACGACTCACTAAACTATATGAGCAATGTATGGAAACATACTGGGATTATGAACAAGTGGTGTGCTGTGAGACTAACACTACTTTTGAAAAGCAGTGAGACTCAAATGACCAGACAATGCCGGTTCAGAGAAGATGTAACAAGCCCTCTTGATTGGACAGTGCTCAGGAATTCTTAAACTATAGTGACCCAAAATAAACGCAACATGTAAAGTGTTGGTTTCATGAGCTGAAATAAAAGATCCCAGAAATGTTCCATAAACAAAGCTTTCTCATTTTGTGCACATTTGTTTACACCCTGTTAGTGAGCATTTCTCCTTTTGCCAAGATGATCTACCTGACAGGTGGGGCATATCAAGGAGCTGATTAAAGAGAATGATCATTACAGGTACACCATGTGCTTGGGGCAATAAGGCCACTCTAAAATGTGCAGTTTTGTCACGCAACACAATGTCTCAAGTTTTCAGGGAGCGTGCAATTGTCATGCTGACACTGCAGGAATGTCCACACGAAAGCTGTTGCCAGAATTGAATGTTCATTTCTCTACTATAAGCTGTGTCTAATGTCATTTTAGAGAATTTGCCAGTACGGCCAACCGGCCTCGACCACAGACCACGTGTCACCACGCCAGCCCAGGATCTCCACATCCGGTGGCTTCACCTGCAGGATTGTCTGAGACCAGCCACCCGAACAGCTGATGAAACTGGAGTATTTCTGTCTGTAGTAAAGGCTTTTTGTGGGGGAAAAGTATTTCTGATTGGCTGGGCCTATGCCTACCCATGGCTGTGTCCCTGCCCAGTCATGTGAAATCCATAGATAAGGGCCTAATTTATTTCAACTGACTGGTTTCCTTATTTGAACTGTAAAATCGTTGTTGCATTTATATTTTTGATCAGTATATTAAAGATCAATGGATACATCACACCCACTTCAGTGGTCACTTATGGGTAGAATGATATCAAGTGCATTTTATCCAACAGCTCAAACTCCGATTAGGACTGCGACAGTCAGTTGGATCCAGTAATGCAGTGGCCAACAAACCCCCCTGTAGTCTCCTGGGGGTACTCAATCACGTGGCGATGAGTCCCAGGGGTGTCGTACACTCCCATTGTTAATCCCAAATGGACCTCTGGCCCCTACACATCCTAGGCATTCTGGTTGATCTGAAAGGATTACATCAGTGGTGTTGTCAGGTCGCTATTTGGTTTGGGAACAAAACATTTAAGTGCCGATTATTGTATAGGACAATATACAAACGTGTTTGAGAGTACATTTATTGGTTTCTTTACAGTTTGAGAATATATGAAAATACAGTTGAAGTCGGAAGTTTACATACACTTAGTCATTAAAACTTGTTTTTCAACCACTCCACAAATGTCTTGTTAACAAACTATGGTTTTGGCAAGTCGGTTAGGACATCTACTTTGTGCATGACACAAGTAATTTTCCAACAATTGTTTAGACAGATTATTTCACTTATAATTCACTGTATCACAATTCCAGTGGGTCAGAAGTTTACATACACTAAATTGACTGTGCAGCTTGAAAAATTCCAGAAAATGACGTCATGGCTTTAGAAGCTTCTGATAGGCTAATTGACATCATTTGAGTCAATTGGAGGTGTACCTGTGGATGTATTTCAAGGCCTACCTTCAAACCCAGTGCCTCTTTGCTTGACATCATGGAAGAAAATCATAAGAAATCAGCCAAGACCTCAGAAAAAAATGGTAGACCTCCACAAGTCTGGTTCATCCTTGGGAGCAATTTCCAAACGCCTGAAGGTACCACGTTCATCTGTACAAACAATAGTACGCAAGTATAAACACCATGGGACCACGCAGCCGTCATACCGCTCAGGAAGGAGACGCGTTCTGTCTCCTAGAGATGAACGTTTTGGTGCGAAAAGTGCAAATCAATCCCAGAACAACAGCAAAGGACCTTGTGAAGATGGTGGAGGAAACAGGTACAACAGTATCT
>NW_025536659.1:0-53023 GCF_020615455.1 Coregonus clupeaformis
TGTCACGAGTTGCAAACCCAGAACCAAGAAGCAGACCAGGACAAGGTAAGTTGAAAACGAAGGTGAGTGTTTATTTACAAATTCAAAGGGAAGTGATGCTGAATAATCCAGAACAAGCGGCCGCGGCGTTGATTGTTATTGGGGTGCAGTGGTTGATCCAATCGTGGCACACAAGCCGCTCCGACACCAGGCAGAGAGTTGGATGATTCCGAAGACCAGTGACTGCAGATGGAACAAAAGCGGGGTAAGTACCAACAAACCAACAAGGTGCAAAACAACAAAACTAACGCTAAATGCTCTAAAGACTGATACTCTGGTAAAACCTACTGTTCATGGCTAACGATCCATTGGCGGAATGGATGTTAGGCCAGAGCCTTAGAAGGGTGATGATCAGGACCAGGTGTGCAGATTGCTTGATGGGATGCAGGTGCGGGAAATCGAAGCTCCCCGGGCGTTCAGAACCCTCGGGAAACTGGAATCACGAGCAGAAAAACTAGTCCTACAGACGGGACCCGACTCCAGACTGCAGGATGGTAAGGCCCCCCTCCGCCCAAGCGCATCACCGGGCGGACTCCCGGGCGCCAGGATGGAGCGGTAGAAGTCACGGATGGTCAGCATCAGGATCTGTCGCCGCGGAATCCAGCTCCCTCTTCAGGACCATACCCCTCCCAGTCCACGAGATACTGGAAACCCCGGCCCATTTACGCCGTCTGGCATCCACGATCGTCGCACCGTGTAAGGCAGGACCACCTCCGATCATCCGAGGAGGAGGAGGAGGAGGCCGGAAGAGGCAGCAGAGGACTGAGGGAGCAGGCTTGGGCAGGGGGCATGAAAGGTGGGATGGACTCACAGGCGATTCCCGGGGAGTTTGGAGTCGGAACTGCCACCGGGTTGGTCACCTTCTCCACCATACAAGCGGACCAGCCATGAACTCGGTAACAGCTTCCTGAGCTCCAGTCCGTAGAGGAAGATCCGTGTGGCCAAGCAGACCCTATCTCCGGTGGTATAGGTGGGAGCGCGGGGATCCGGCGGCGATTCGCCTGGAGCTGATACCGGTCCGAAACTCCTGAGGTGCTCTGGCCCGATGCCAGGTCCGGTGCTTGCGAATATGGGCCTGAACAGAGGGGCACTGAGAAGCTCCTTCTCCTGAGAAGGAACAAGGGAGGGATTGGTAGCCATACCCAGGCACTGAAGGGGAGACATCCCAGTGGCAGATGTATGAGAGAGTATGTGTGGCATACTGACCCAAGAGCCAACTGAGAGACCCAGGAGGTGGGGTTTGGGAAGAGGCCAGGCTTGGCTGTAGCGTGGATTCCATCTTCTGGTTGGCTCTCTCCGCCTGACCATTAGATTGGGGGTGAAAACCAGATGTGAGACTGACTGTAGCTCAATGGCCAAACAGAAGGACTTCCAGACAGCAGAGTGTAAACTGAGGGGCCACGGTCGGGAAACGATATCACTGGGCAAACCGTGGACCCTGAAAACCTCCTAACCAGAATCTCGGACGTCTCCGAGGCAGAGGGAAGCTTGGCATTGGCAAAGTGGCACGAACTTGCTGAATCTGTCCACGATAGTCAGAACGACCGTGTTCCCCTCAGAAGCGGGCAACCCAGTATGACAAAGTCCAGGGCCAGATGCGACCATGGTCGCGGGGAATAGGAAGGGGTGAAGTAGTCCAGAGCTGGGCCGATTGGTACTCTTATTCTGCGCACAGACTGGACAGGCAGCAACATAACCCCCAGTATCTCGGCCACGCAGGCCACCATTGAAATAAGCGTCTTCAATATGAAGAAACGCCATCGTCCGAGCCACGCCAGGGTGACAAGCCATCTTGCTGGCGTGGGACCATTTGAGGACCGCAGGCGAACCGACTAGGCACAAACAACCGCCGGGTGGACCGTTACGGGACCGGGCTGCGTCCGGGGCGCGCCATCACCTCCTCCTCAATCTTCCCTAACGGCTCCACGACGCAGTTCCGGGGGAGAATTGTCTCGGTCTTGGACCCACTCTCCTCCGTCTTGAGAACATCCGAGACAGAAGCGTCCACTTGCCGTTCTAATCCAGGTCGGAACGTCAGGGAAAAAATTGAACGTCGAAAAACAACCACCACCTGGCCTGGACGGGAGTTGGAGACGTCTAGCCGATTGCACGTAAGCAAGATTCTTGTGGTCAGTCCAGGACCAATAAACGGTTGCTCCGGGCCCCTAAACCAGTGGCGCCCACTCCTCCAAGGCAAGTTTCACCGCGAGAAGCTCCCGGTTACCCACATCGTGAATTCCTCTCCGCGCCGCAAGAGTAGTAGGCGCAGGGATGGAGTTTACTGTCCGTGGAGCATCGCTGCGACAGATGGCGCCAACTCCCACATCAGACGCCGCGTCCACTTCAACGACAACTGACGGGCCGGTCCGGTTGAGAAATCGGTGCGTTGGTGGAAATCGCCTCTTCAAATCCAGAAACGCTTGTTTCGATCCGCCTCAGGATTCCCAAGCTCCGATACTGGGAAGTCAGGCAGTTCGGAGCCGGGCCACACGGCTGTAATCCCGGATGAATCTGCGGTAGAAATTCGCAAACCCCAAAAAAATCTCTGGGCTGCAATCTCCGGGCATGACCCATTCCAGAACCGCTCTAACCTTCTCCTGGTCCATCCTAATCTCTCTCCCCTGGAGATGATGTACCGAGAAAAGGATGTCGTGTGGGCGTGAAACTCGCACTTCTCGGCCTTCACGAACAGGCGATTCTCCAACAATACCGCAGAACCTGGCCGGACATGCTGGACGTGATCGGAAGGTTCCTTCGAGAAGATCAGAATGTATCCAGGTAAACAAACACAAAGAGACCGATCATATCTTCTCAGAGCGTCGTTCACCATACTCTGGAATACCGCTGGAGCATTGGTCAGTCCAATCGGCATCACCTGATACTCGGTGGCCGCCGGTGTATTGAAACCCGTCAACCACTGTCTGCTCTCTGATCCGGACCTATGATACGCATTGCGTAAGTCTAGCTCGGTGAACACCGTGACACCCTGTGAGTCGAAGGCAGAACTCATCAAGGGCAGGGGATACTTGTTCTTGACCGTGATGTCAGTTCAACCCCCGATAATCAATAATAACGGTCGAAGGGAGCCATCCCTTCTACCCACAAGAAGAATCCTGCCCCAGGGGTGATGACGAGGACGAACGAGACCAGCAGCTAGGGACTCCTTGATGTAGGTCTCCAAGCCTCACGTTCAGGGCGGGAGATACTGTTAACCTTCCCTTGGGGTAGACAGCTCCAGGAACAGGTTGATGGCACAATCATATGGTCGGTGGAGGGAGTGACAGAGCCTTCTGCTTACTGAACACTTCCCAAATCGTGATATGTCTCGGGAACCAGGGACAAATCTGGGGGTTTAGCCTCAATCACCTGACTGGGAACCAATGGGGACAGGCAGTCTTGACACAGTTCGCATGACAATCAAGGGCTCCAACTCGTTACCTTGCCCGTCACCCATCGAGCGTGGGATTGTGTTCCTTCAGCCAGGGGGTATCCAAGGACCAGAGGAACATGAGAAGACCCGGCAGAATGAAGAATCGAAATCATCTCCGAATGATTCCCCGACAACAGCATCTTAACCGGTTCAGTCCTCATCGTGATACGTGCCAGACTACTGCCGTTCAGAGTGGTCGCTTCAATGGCTTCGGCAATTGCTCCTGAAAGGCCCCAGCTGTTCCACCAACTCGCCATCAAGAAAGCTTCACCCCGGCACCTGAATCGATAAAGCGTTAATCGCTGCTCTGATTCCTGTTCACAAGGGTAGCCGGAAACGGGTCTGACAGAGGTATTGGGAGAAGGTGAAACTGGCTCGCTAAAAAGTCCCTCCCAACTTTAGCGAAGCCGCGCAGTTTGGCGGCCGCGGGAACAGGTGGTCGGGTAATGTCCCCAACCACCACAGTAGAGGCAAATAGCAGTTAGTCCTACGTCTGAGTTGGCGTTCCTCCTTGGTTAACCCGTGCCGCCCTACTTGCATTGGTTCAGAATCGGGAGACAGGACCTCTCCACTAATCCTGTGTGGTGGGACGATGATCGACGTATTCTGGTCCAATCCCGACCCGACTGGAACCTGAGAAGCTGATCGATTGGGACGGACCCCATTGCTTCTCCCTCCTTCGCTCTCGGACTCGATTATCCACCCGAATAGACAAGGCTACCAAGCTGTCCAGGTCACTAGGCTCCGGATAGGAGATCAACTCATCCTTGAGCTGCTCCGACAGACCCTGGTAAAAGGCCGCTTGCAGAGACTCCTCATTCCACCCACTCTCACAGCCAACGTCTTGAACTCGATCAAGTCGGCCACGCTGCGAGTTCCTTGGTGAAGCGAAAACAGGCGCCTAGCTGCGTCCCTCCCTCGGACGGAATGGTCAAGAGCTTCCTCATCTCGGCCGTGAACCCTGGTATGAAGCCATGCAGGGGTCTTGTCGTTCCCAAACGGCTGAAGCCCACTCAGCGCTCGACCACGCAGCAACTCAATCACAAAGGCTATCCTAGCCTTGTTGGCATAAGAGTAGGGCTGTAGATCGAACACTAACCCACACTGCATAAGGAAAGAACGGCATCTTCCCAGCTCCCCCCTCATATTTATCCGGCGTCGAACCTTGGGCTCACGGAAGGATACAGCTCCAGACGCGGCAGGCGAGATGGGTGAAACCGGTAGTGGATCCTCCACCGGAAACTTGCGCTGGTTCTGGACCTCCGTCAGACCGGTAGAAAGGTTCGAACTGCCAACGTGATCTCCTGTAGCTCCGTGCTATGATGGCCCAACATCTTCTCCTGATGGGTAATGGCATGGCGAACAGAGTCCAGGTCCGCTGGGTTCATTACTGGCGGATCGTTCTGTCACGAAGTTACAGCAAAGCCAGAACCCAGAAGCAGACCAGGACAAGGTAAGTTGAAACGAAGGTGAGTGTTTATTTACAAATTCAAGAGTGATGCTGAATAATCCAGGGAACAGAGCGGGCCGGCGTTGATTAGTTGTTGGGGGTGCAGTGGTTGATCCAATCATGGCTCGGCAGCCGCCGACCACCAGGCAGAGGTTGGATGAAGGTTCCGGAAGTGACTGCAGATGGAACAAAACGGAGGTAAGTAACCAACAAACCAACAAGGTGCAAAACAACAAAACTAACGCTAAGCTCTAAGACTGATACTCTGGTAAACCTACTGTTCATGGCTAACGATCCGGCAGGGAAGTGGATGTTAGGCCAGAGCCTAAGAAGGGTGATGATCAGGACCAGGTGTGCAGATTGCTGATGGGATGCAGGTGCGGAAATCAAGAGAGCTCCCCGGAGCGTTCCAGAACCCTCGGGAAACTGGAGATCACGAGCAGAAAAACTAGTCCACAGACAGGACCCGACTCAGACTGCCGGGATCGTTACACAGCTACACCGGAGGCATATACTTTGGCTCGTGATTATTTATTTCATCCATTTGACGGGTGCTCAGATACGCTACTCGATTCCTGAAGAAATGAGAAAAGGGGCTCTTATAGGCAATATCGCAAATGACCTCGGCATTGATGTAAAAGACTCCAATCAGGCAGGGGAGACATCATACAGCACACTGAGCTGAAGACAGACACAGGGATTTTGATCGTCAGTGAGATAATCAACAGAGAGCAGCTCTGTGGTGAGAAGTAGGCCTACAGAATGGCGTAAGAACCATACGCCAGGTCACTGATAAAGATGCTGTGAAACAAAGGCTCACTGTTGTAGTGGAGGACAACGGCAGCCCTCTCGATCCAGCTACAGTCAATGTGAATGTGGCGGTGGCGGACAGCTTCCCTGAAGTGCTCTCAGAATTCACTGACTTTACGCAGACACGGATTATAATGACAACGTGACTTTTATCTAGTGTTGGCCTTGGCTGTGGCAACTTCCAACACTCAATCTCCCAGTTATTCCATATTATCCACCCCGTTACACAGACGCCGGAGGGACAGGGACTCTACAACAGGTGTACAAATATGAGGTGTGCATGACGACTGACTCAAGGAAGAGTGACTGTAAATTTGCCAGACCTTTAGTCAGTACGTTTTAATAATGGACCCAAGCTCTGCTATGACCAGAGGCCATGACCTTGCAATGTTCTCAGAATGAAACAGCGTTCTGGATGACCCGGATTCTCCTCAGCAGGTGAGACGGCTGTCCAGACATATTACATGATTTGTTTAGTGAAAGTAGACTGCTGAGCTTGCAATACGTTTGGATGCATTTCATATCAGTTAATTATGTAAATCAGTTGTGGGGTCCTGATTGGGGGGGGTTGTCAGCACATTCATCAGACCAAACCAATTATTTATTTGTTTCATAAAGTAGTTTATTAAGTAGGCCTAGTTAGTCTTGAAAATAGAAATCACTTACAGGGTGCTTTTTTCGTGAAGAAGTATGGGCCTACTACATGAAAGCAGCAGTGTCTTAACGTGTAAGGCATTTCAGCCCCACGCTCAGTGGATCAGCGCCAGTCATACTAGGCTGTTCTGCCATGAAGAAGGCAGCTGCAGTTTTAGTTATTGTAGGTTTTAATTACTGCGTTGTAGAACATGTCCTTTGAGGCCATAAGCTATTAATTTGCTTTTGTATTGAAAAAATATATATATTCTAATTTTACATGAACCTAAAACTTCTAGCACAGTCAATTATGCCGATAACGTTATAGAAATAGCGCGTAGCTTAATACATTTAGCGTCATTTAGCAGACGCTCTTATCCAGAAGCGACTTACAGTTAGTGAGTGCATACATTTTTATTTTATTTATGTTTTCATACTAGCCCCCAGTGGGAAACGAACCCCACAACCCTGCCGTTGCAAGCGCCATGCTCTACCAACTGAGCTACACAGGGTCCTACATTCATGATAACGTTTAAGGGTTGATTTTGTACCACTGTCTCATCATCAGTGATTTAGCATGGTTGTCATCATTATTTTGTAGATCATTGAGCTATGTTGCTCTACTGGACATACTGGAACTAAAACGCTACACTTGGTGTTTCATGGGTGTCTTTCTTGTATTTGGACTGCATGGGCCGCTGTTGATCAGGGGAAGGAAATCCAGAACCAAAAATACATAGCAATAATACCTCCCCTCTGCAAACAGTTAGAAAGAAAGAGGACAAAGAGAGAGAGAGTCGAGAGAGCAGCATAGACACGATAAAAAATATTTCATTTGGATTCATAAACCAGGACAATTTGCTTCTTGTTGCTTCACAGGACAGTATTTTTCGATGGTATAACGGGGTGATAGAAATAGTCTAATCATGGGAAATGAAGGATTGTTCTTCTTGGTTCGAATCACAGCTACACCGGAGGCATATACTTTGCCTCGTGATTATTTATTTCATCCATTTGACAGGTGCTCAGATACGCTACTCGATTCCTGAAGAAATGAGAAAAGGGGCTCTTATAGGCAATATCGCAAATGACCTTGGCATTGATGTAAAAAGACTCCAATCAGGCAGGGGAGACATCATACTGCACACTGAGCTGAAGACAGACACAGGGATTTTGATCGTCAGTGAGATAATCGACAGAGAGCAGCTCTGTGGTGAAAAGTAGGCCTACAGAATGGCGAAATAAGAACCATACGCCAGGTCACTGATAAAGATGCTGTGAAACAAAGGCTCACTGTTGTAGTGGAGGACAACGGGCAGCCCTCTCGATCAGCTACAGTCAATGTGAATGTGGCGGTGGCGGACAGCTTCCCTGAAGTGCTCTCAGAATTCACTGACTTTATGCATGACACGGATTATAATGACAACCTGACTTATTATCTAGTTTTGGCCTTGGCTGTCGTGTCTTTCCTCTTCATCTCGTATGTAGTAGTTATAATATCACATAACCCTCCCGTTGTCTTGTCCGGGTCAAAAAGACCCAGGCTACGTGTTAGAGTGAGTGGCTGTGTAACCCCTAGCGTTGCCCTGTCTTGTCCGGGGTCAGACAGACCCAGGCTACGTGTCAGTGCCTATGTGTTAGAGGGAGTGGCTGTATATCCCGTGCGCTGTCCTGTCCTGTCCTGTCCTGTCCTGTCCTGTCCTGTCCTGTCCTGTCCTTTCTTGTCCGAGGTCAAAACGACCCAGCCTACGTGTCAGTGCCTATGTGTTAGAGCGTGTGGCTGTATATCTCCTCCCGCTGTCCTGTCCGGGTCAAACAAAAATAAAAAAATAAAAATAAAAAGACCCAGGTACGTGTAGTGCTGTGTTAGAGCGAGTGGCTGTATGACCCTAGCGTTGTCCTCTCGTGTCCTGGCTGGGGTGAAAACGACCCAGGCTACGTGTTAGAGTGTTAGAGCGAGTGTGTGCTGTGCTGTGAACGGGACCCTTGCAAATGAAATTAAATCAACTTTTTATTGGTCACATTGTAGGTACAGACATTACAGTGAAATTTTTAACTTGGTAAAAGAATCTGGTGATTTCCTTGTAATATTGTAGGTGTGTGTGTGTGTGTGTGTCACTAGTCGAGGACAATGCTGGAAACCCAAGATAACCATTTCCTCGACAAGTGAATATATGTCATCTGCTCTTCGGCTTGCTGACAATTGAACATCTCCGCACGTGTTTCATTCTGACAGTCTGTCAACTTGTAGACTTGCGGTACAACATTTTGGGTTTTCGTGAAATCACAAGGTATGCCTAGGCTCGCAGGGATCCCCATCATGGCGTGTTGTTTGGGGCCAACAGAAAAGCCTTGAAATATCCAGGCGACTGTCTTCATCAGAAGTGTCTGTTCCTCATCTGAGAGATCTGTCATGTGGACACCGCTACACACGGATGAGATGTCGCATGGCATTTGCCGATATTTTGTCCGATAATATGTCAACAAATGGTCTCGGACGTGGCTGTGACGAACGTCCATGTCCCACATGTCGTAGTACAAAGCACAAGTACAAGACTCGCTGTCGTCGAACCCGGTCAACGTTGCAGCACAGGGACACCATCCCACAGCTTGACGGTGTATCTTCTGCACATGGTGGTCCCGGTGTGTCACCATGATGTGTGACACTGCACCGTGGTAAAACCACAAGAGCAGAGCCTGTCCTACGACCCGAACGAGCCACAGCTCATACCTCAACAGACTATATTTGGGTTCGACAAATAGTCTCACCTCCAGTTTGTTGTTGGGCATGACCGAGAGGCTTTTCACCGTGTAGCCGAGAAGTATGGGTATGTTGTTCACTACTCGATTGAACGCAGAATAGATGTCGTTGAAGTTGATGGTGCTCAGATTCAGTCGAGTCGACCCTCCGACGATGCCCAGACCGATCACGGTGGCGACGACGGTGGTGGTGGTGGTGGTGGTGGTGGTGGTATTGTCGGTAGTAGTAGTTACGTGACTGGAGTCCGACGTGTGTATGTCAAACACTGCAGTGATGCAGTGAGAATCGCCCTCGCTTTCTGTGTTCTGGAAAGTCGACATAGCTTCGATGGATGGATGTTGTTTGTCTGTGAGACACGAACCTGTTATATTGTGGATTCAATGACCACTCCCATAAAAATAATAAATTATATTATATTCATTTATTTATTTATTTTCGGGGTTAATGTTAGAGCCTAGGTGTTAGCGCGAGTGGCTCGCTGTATATCTCCTCCCGCTGTCCTGTCCTGTCCTGTCCTGTCCTGTCTGTCCTGTCCGTCCGGGTCAAAAGGACCCAGGCTACGTGTTAGAGCCTAGGTGTTAGAGCGAGTGGCTGTATATCTCCTCCTGCTGTCCTGACCGGGTCAAAAAGACCCAGGCTACGTGTTAGAGCCTATGTGTTTGAGCTAGTGGCTGTATATCCCCTCCCGCTGTCCTGACCGGGTCAAAAAAGACCCAGGCTACGTGTCAGTGCCTATGTGTTTGAGCTAGTGGCTGTATAACCCCTAGCGTTGTCCTGTCCTGTCCTGTCCGGGTCAAAAGGACCCAGGCTACGTGTTAGAGCCTAGGTGTTAGAGCGAGTGGCTGTATATCCCCTCCCGCTGTCCTGACCGGGTCAAAAAGACCCAGGCTACGTGTTAGAGCCTAGGTGTTAGAGCAACTCGCTCTATGTCTCCACCTGCTGTCCTGACCGGGTCAAAACGACCCAGGCTACATGTCAGAGTGTTAGAGCGAGTTGCTGTATAACCCCTAGCGTTGTCCTGTCCTGTCCTGTCCTGTCCTGTCTGGGTCAAAACGACCCAGGCTACACGTTAGAGGCATAAGCTCTGAGCCAGAGGTACTAGGTAAGCCGTAAACAAACACCAAAACCAACACCAACACCAATAACTACTACTACTACTACTACTACTACTACTACTACTACTACTACTACTACTACTACTACTACTACTACTACTACTACTACTACTACTACTACACACACTACTACACACTACTACTACTACTACTACCACTATACTACTACTACTACTACTACTACTACTACTACTACTAATATTGCCTCCGTGGCATGTCCGGACACGTGCCGAAGAGAGAGGTCTTGGGGACTTCCCCAGTCTGGGTGCCGAGCTATTATGAGTGCTGTGCGATTCACGGCCAAACAGGTCCTAGAACAGATATTTTCCAATGACTCTGACTGCGAGCGAGGAAGCGGACGAGGAAGCGTCCGAAGAAGAAGACGGGGAGGAATACAACCCAGAGGACGAGGAGACCACAGAGGACGACGACGACGACGACTACGACGCCGCAGCCGCCGACGCCGCCGATGACGAGGACGATGTCCAAGTAGAAGAAGGTCAAGGCGTAGAAGACGAACGAGACGATGACGACGACGTACGACGACGACGACCAACAAGAAGAAGAAGAACAACAAGGGGAAGAACAAGGGGAAGGTGAAAGTGAGCGAGGAGAGCGAGGAGACCTCCGCCGCTTCGCAGCCGCAGCAGCCGCCGCCGCCGCAGCATCAGCCCCAGAACACAACACGATATCCCTCGAGTGGAAAGAGAGACATTCGTGTCGAGAAACGGCCAAATCCAATGGTGCTCGGTGCCCTGTGACAACAATCGGGCGGCCGGAGGGACGGCGGCAGCGGCAAATAGTAACAGGCCGGTTGCTGAGGTGCCGGAGGACATGAGGCCCGGGCCTACTAGGCAGGCCGTAGGCCAAGCCCGCGACATCCTCTCCACGTTTCGCTTGTTTTTCACACCCGAGATAGAAGACATCATCCTGGAGATGACCAATCTGGAGGGCGGTTCGAAAATACGGAGCCCGAGGCGACGGCGACGACGGCGACGACGACCACCGCCGCCACTACGCCGACGACCACGAAAACCACGAAAACCACGAAGACCGAGCGGCGGGGCGGCGGCCGCTGGAAAGCGATGGACTCCACAGACCTGAGAGCCTACGTAGGGCTGCTCATCCTAGCCGGGCGTGTACAGGTCCCGAGGCGAAGCGGCCTCTAGTCTCTGGGACGCCGAGAGCGGAAGGACCATTTTCCGCGCAACCATGCCGCTCAAAGTCTTTCACGCTTACTCGAGACTCCTTCGCCCGACGACCGGCCAGACCAGAGCCGAGAGACGCGCAGCAGGCGGCGGTGACAAACTTGCGGCCGTGAGAGAGGTCTGGGACAAGTGGGTCGAGAGGCTGCCGCTCCTCTACAACCCCGGGGCCGACGTGACGGTGGACGAGCAACTGGTCCCTTTCAGAGGTGTGCCGGGGCCAACAACACCGTACAAGAGCACAA
Organism: Coregonus clupeaformis; assembly: GCF_020615455.1. Classification (NCBI taxonomy): domain Eukaryota; kingdom Metazoa; phylum Chordata; class Actinopteri; order Salmoniformes; family Salmonidae; genus Coregonus; species Coregonus clupeaformis. The sequence goes on from NW_025536659.1 coordinate 11,689, forward strand.
CAACAACACTGAACACAACACTGAACACAACACAACACAACACAACACGCTAAAGCTAATCTCTTGTCTTTCCTCTCTCTCTCTCTCTCTCTCTCTCTCTCTCTCTCTCTCTCTCTCTCTCGCTCTCGCTCTCTCGCTCTCTCTCTCCTCCAGGCCGATGTCCTTTCCGCCAGTATATCCCAAGCAAGCCGGCCAAATACGGCATCAAGACATGGGTGGCCTGCGACTCCAAATCCAGCTACGCCTGGAAGATGCAGGTCTACACCGGCAAGGCCACATGCGGAGGCCCCGAGAAGAACCAGGGGATGAGGGTCGTGCTCGATTTGGACGCAGGGACTCAGGGGTCACAACGTCACCTGCGACAATTTCTTCACCTCATACGAGCTCGCGCGCCAGCTCCTGACCAGGAACGCCACCGTGGTCGGCACAGTCAGAAAGAACAAGCCAGAGCTCCCGCAGGCGCTGCTCGCCTCAAAGGACAGGCTCCTCTTCTCCTCCAAGTTCGCCTTCACGTCCACCACCGCTCTAGTGTCCTACCTGGCAAAGAAAAACAAGAACGTCTTACTCCTGAGCACGCTGCACACCGAGGCTCACGTTAGCCGCCGCCAGGACAAGAAGCCGGCCATCGTCCTAGACTACAACAGCAACAAGGGAGGTGTGGACAACCTAGACAAGGTGATTGGAACCTACAGCTGCAGGAGGGATGACCGCGCGCTGGCCCCTGGTCATCTTCCACAACATCCTTGACGTGTCCTCTTACAACGCTTTGTCATATGGCGAGAGCTCAACCCCACTTGGATGCCTGGCAAGAGAAACAAGAGGAGGGTGTTCCTCGAGCAGCTGGGAAAGGCACTAGTGACTCCGTTCATACAAAGAAGGGCCCGTCTCCCTCGCACCGAAGCCTCTGCGGCGCTGTCAAAGCTGTTCAGAGGGCTACGTATCGTGATCAGCCCCCGGGCGGGATCACGCCCCGCAGCACCGGACCACGCAGCACCACCGGCCCAAGCACCCAACCCCGCACAACCCAGTAAGAGGAAGAGGTGTCAGGTCTGCCCCACAAAGAAGGACTGTAAAACACACACGGTGTGCACCAGGTGTAACAAATACATCTGCAAAGGCTGCTCGCACCCATACTGTCCCACATGTTCCAACTGGGCCTTTAGTGAGAGGGGGACAGTTCGACCCGGAGGGCACGGGCGTGTGTACAGAATACCAGGACAACGGGAGGGTTATCATCCATACTCAAACAGTACAGCGGTACAGTCCACGGAATGTGGTCCAATAGGGGGGTGTTTTTAAATCGCATACCCAAACTCACACAGTCCACAAGCCGGTGAAGCAGGTATTAATGACTTTACCAATGACAATAGCAAAGACCTCTAGAGTAGAATAGACTAATTGATGGCGGGGTGTCAGGATACTATGCTTGCTACTGGGGACCCATGTAGAGAGAAGCAGTTCAACCCTATCGGGGCTGCAGATGCGCAGGTTCTTTGCAACAGGCTGAAGGTGAATTGCTTCAAGGACCAGTCTGTACTGAGTAAAGTCACTGGTGAGTTAGGGGGCTCCGTGCAAAAACATACCGATAAAAGGCGACGGCAATTGTTTCTTCAGAGCGGTCAGTGAAGCGGTTTGTGGTACAGATGAGTTTCATAGAACCATTCGAAATGTCGTCGTGGAGCAGCTACAAAGCAATGATGTGATATACACCAGCATGTTGAGAAGTGGCTACCGTTTCAGTATCAGACTACATTACCAAATCACAAATGGCCTCTCTAGGTACTTGGGCTACGGAAGTGGAGATTCAAGCAGCTGCAGATTGTTTGGGTGTCAGCATATATACATACTACACCGGGAGGTGGCTTATACACCGTTGTAATGGTGTAAAGGTGTCTAACCAGGGATCTATTTGGAGAATGTTGGTAACCACTTTGAGACAGTTGTTTGCGTCCAGAGGCATCAGATGCTGTCTTGCTATGGGTACTGCAAAGTAGATAGAAGTAGGACCAGTGTTACGCCACTAAGAGACGAGTGTTCAGCCTCAGTCTGGTCCGATTTTGAGAGTGCAAGGCTATCACCAAGCTCAAGTTACTACAATGATTGGACGTGTGAGGAACATCACGGAGACCCAATAGAGGACAATGGAAATGTATATGAAACTATAGGTGATAATGTTGACAACACCATGCTTCAGGAAGCTGAACCCCCATGACCAGTACTTGTCAAACAACAGCCCTGTAGACGACCAAATGTTTTACGGAGCAGATTCATGCGAGAACGGTTGTACGCAAAAAACATTCAACCCTTCCGATTCCGATAGGTGCGATTCCGAGATCGATTGGGAAGGAAGCATGATGTATCCATTTGAATACGAAACTCTAGGTGATCAACTGGAGGACACCAGGCTTCAGGAAACAGAACCCGGTGACCAGTACGAGTCAAACAACAGCCCTGTGGACGACCAGCACCTATATGACTCAGATGCATGCGGGAACAGTTGTAGACAACACACATTCAGCCCTGCAGATTCCAACCGGTCCGATTCAGAGACCGATTGCCAAGCAACAATGGCAGGTGACTACAATGATTGGACGTATGAGCACGAACACGACACTCTAAGTGATACCGTGGAAGACACCAGGAGTCAGGAGGAGGACACCCCTCCCCAGTACGGGTCAAACACCAGACATGTGGACAGGGACAATGTTTACAAAGAAGCGGTTGACGACTACTTGACGTTGACGATGACGATGTTGAAGATATGGTTCGAGCCGAGGAGGATGCTAAAAAACATCAGCAGATAGATCTCATGCTTAAGTGGTCGATATTGAACAGAACGTGGCACTCCTTTCTAGAATGGCTAGGTGAGCGCTGGTGGGGCTCAGTCTCTGCAGATCAGATTAGCTCCTTCATGGGCGGACCTAAGATTCGCTTTGGAGATATTGTTATTGCGGCACACTTTGGTGACATGCCCGGAGGAGTATGTTCGGTTACGGCGAAGACTCAGAACGAAGTACTGACATTTCATGTGGCCATCTGTGGAGGCAGTTACATATGTAAGGACTTGGTAGAGGGCGACTTTCTACGCCAATTGACATAATACGACATCTGGTCGATAAGCTGGGTGAAGGGCGCATTCTGCGCCAACATTGGACAATACCTCACAACCCAGACTACTTTTCCGTGACACATATAGCGGGACAAATGTGTTACATGATGAAGGTGCTGAAAGACTCATGGTGGGGGAGCGTCATACGGCAACGAAGTATGGTCACCCCATTACCGTGAAGTAATAGAGCATCTACGAAAGAAAGGACCAATGTACGAGAACCCGGCTGCAGCAATTCATTATATGGACGATGTCAGCCTGGGATACCTGTTTGACATTGTCACTGCATTTGGGAATAGATTCAAGGTGACGTTCGATACCTTTGGTTTTACAGTAGGGACAAGGGCACACTTCTCAGATATCGCAGGTGTGCTGTCCTACATCAGCAGGATTGACAGAGTCACATTTGTATCTCCACCCTGTTCCCTGATGCACGCGCACCAGAGCTTAGGGGATGTAGATTACATTGCCAATCCACAGCGCGTCGTACACTCACGAGCAACCTGTAATGTATTGCAACTATAGGTGCTTATGTGATGAGTGGTGTATCCCTGTTGTACTATGTCATGTACATTGTAATGTAAGCCTCCTTGTGTTGTAATACATGTCTATGGATATCTGTGAATAAATAAAAAATACTTGTGAAACTACGAATGTCCATTCACGTTTATTGAAATAGTACATTGGACCCTTCAGTCTGACAATATCCATACACAAACAGTGACTTTGCACAATATACAATCTGGAACGTAAACATACATAATCATACAATGGGTCATCAAAGGAATAAACAGGGCTTCTCCTTAGTCATCCTCCTCAATTGGCACGTAGGCGTCCTCATACTCTTCTTCGTCATCGGCCATGTACTTGGGAGACAGAAGAGTAATCACATTACCCATAGTCCATACACACAGTGAATGTGCCATCACATTACACATTTCAATATCTACCATGTCATCCTCTGCATTGTTACCCTGGTGAAGAGGAGGCAACGCTGGTTGAGGGTGAGGTTGTGCATGGTTGAGGACCTCGGGGTGCAACAGGGGATGCAGTTGGTGTAACTCAGGATGTTGAGGTTCCTCTCTGTCAGACGTTAGTATGTAATCGCTCTCCTAAGATGTATATTGTATGGAAAGAAATAGCAAAGTAGAATTTGCAAATGGTCATGGTATGTACAACAGTGCATGCAATATGATCAGCAAAGTCATCCACAATATATCTGAGTACCTACGGAACGGCTCAGTAGTACGGTAGACACCTGTGGAGTGGAGAGTAATTTCAGAAAGCATACCAAGTACTTAGGAGTATCATCTCTTGTACAAGCATAGTGCGTAACCTAGGGTGTAATGACTTTATCCTACCGCGCTGAGCTCGCTGGTTTCGGTTTCTATACCACTCTCCTCAGACATCATGCAGACTGTGATATGAACAATGGGTTGAGTGAACGATATACAGGTGTATACCCATCGGATATAGTAACCCAAGATTAGTACCGAAATGTTACTTTAGCTCAATCACTTTACCAGTACGTACTACTTACGATGTGTGTAGCATACTATAGCCGATGCACATGAAACATATAGCAAATATATTAGGGACTATGGCGTATGTGAAGACAAGCAACTTCGATTCACTCCGTTTCTGTAGGCAAAGAGTAGGAATGGAAAACAACTATGGCAACTGGCATCTATTGAACAACACATGGGCGTCATTTGTAGGCTGGATGCAAGACCGATGTTGGTGGGGATCCGTATCTCAACAGCAGATTATGTCTCTGATGAACAGACCTGAGGTTAATGTAGGAGCCATTGTAATGGCAGGATACTTTGGTTCAATGCCTGGAGGAGTGTGTTCAGGTATGGTGAAATATGATGAGAATACCGTGATCACATTTGGTGTATACCTCACAAGAGGACATTACAGATGCACCGACTTTGTACAATTCCAATATAAAAACCCAGTTAGAATGATACAAGATCTGATTGCAGAAGTCCCACACGGGTACTTGATGGCTAGACCGGGAGACTCCGAACCTGGGTTCCTGCTGCAAACGCATAGTGGAAGACATGCGTGACATGATACAGTCCCTGAAAGGTGCATGGTGGGGACTTTCATCTGGCAGTTCCCAGGGTCATGCGAGCACATAGAAGTGATAAAGGATCTAGAAAAGATGGAAGAGGAATACCAAAATCCGGCTGCCTCAATCTGTTATATGGATGAAGAGCGTCCTGGCTACCTCTTTGAAATTGTAACAGCAAAAGACAAAATATATAAGGTAACCTTTGATCGCTCGGGTTTACTTGTGGGACCGGTGACCCCTTCCCCACATTGAGAGGTTTGCTGTACTACATGACAACGTTTGAAAATTTGACATTTGTAACCAGGCCCTTTCCTACGATGCAAGAGCTCTGCAGGAGCACAATGGAAAGGGCTGAGTATATCGAGGGTGACATGCCACCTCAGCTACAACGCTTCATAAAGGCAAGCCCTTATGAACGTGAACAGAGATGGAGGAAACCGTGAGAATGCTATGCATAGCACATCTCAACGGAATTATTTACACCTGTAGTACTACTGATGTGTGTATCAAGTAGCATGTGGCAACCAGCAAAGGACCTCTGATGAGCATTACACATATACAGAACTAGGGTGTGTGACTATGGCAAGCAATGTTGACTCGCTCCGTGGCCGTAACAAATCCCGCAAGCCTGTTCCATACAGTACCGAAAATGATGGAAACTGGCATACATTGGATACAACATGGTTGTAATTTTCAATGCTGCAGCAATCTGTCATATGGATGACAACAGTCCTGGATAGCTGTTTGAAATTGTAACGTCCAAAGGACATATATACTCTGTTACGTTTGACACGTCTGGGTTTGAGTTTGGGTACGAAAGTTAAAGGCATCTACCATTAGAGATGTTGTGGTATACATGACAACGGTTAAAAAACGTCACCTTTGTGACAAGACCTTTGCCTGTGATGCAATAGGTCCAAAGGAGCTGGATGTGCAATGATGAACATGTGTCAGCCTGTATGAGTTTAATTGAAGTGTACCGGTAACCTGTTATGTCCTGGCATAAATAAATACATAAATGACCATCCGTGTGGTGATGCTTGACTCTTTATTCACACACTGTACAATACTATACACCTGTCCTCACCCATACCATGTTTACCAATCCTAAGTAACGTTACGGGATTATTCAACATATCATTTCGAATAGGCTTGGATATAACATCAACAACACATGTGTGGTCAGCTTGGTGATGGCAATATCTGTTTGCAAACCTATATACCTGGCTTTAGAGTATGTAGTCACAGAGATGTACGAACATCAGATGGACAGTCTCATCACGTCATTGACAATAGTATATGACTTGCCATCAATACACAACAGTGCATAACCATCCATTTCATGATCTGTTTTATTTATACACACACAAAAAAACACATTACATATACCATTCACTTGCCAGCCTGCCCATTTCACCCATAGTAGAAGGTACACCAATCGTTTAACGTCATATTTTTATTGAACATAAACTTCAACGGAGTCCTCCTGATGACCACGTCTGTGCTCAACTGTGAGATGTTTGCAATACTCTCTAATTGGTCATCGCGCAGGCCGCAAGCCATTGATGAGTCTTCCATAGATGGCAGAGATAGTTGATCCGTATATTATGGTTAGGGACATAGACCCGGTTATTTCACCTATGTTCCCAGAGGGGCTCTCGACCAAGACTCTGATGTGAGGCGTACGGCTGTCTACTATGGCCATGTTATCAGCGTACTCGCCATGGTATGGTACAGGGATGAAATGTATTTCATCGCCGCGTATGATATTGAAATGTCTCCTTGTATTTGTTTCTAGTAGGGAAAGATGTACATTCAAGCTCTCGCAATGAACGGTCCGTTGCCATCTCCTGAGTAACACGTGTTACAATGTCAAGGTTGTCAAGGGAAGCAGATCTCAAGAGTGCTAGGAGATTTCTGAGAGCCACATAGTCATTGTCAGAGCTGGGTTGGTGGGAAGGTATACACACGTAACCGTCCGCACACCGAGGGAAAGAGAATGACGGAAGTCCACCTTGGCCTTTCATGATGCAGGCGACGCCAATCTCAGAACACAGGTCGCAGGTGAATTCAAACTGCCCTCGAGTAAAGCCAAGGAGGACATCAAGAGCCCCTCTCGCTCTGTCCGAGGTCCAGAGGCTGTTTGACATCATGAACGCCAAGACATTGACGAGAGCCTGCCTGTTTTCTTCATCGTACATAGATGGGTTGCGTGTAAAAGGTACTAGCGTCGGGTGCGGGCTATCTTCATACAGGATCCACAGTCAATGTCCACCTGCCACTTTGAGGAAAGCTTACACGGATCGTTCGGTCAGGACCCTTGTCTTGTTATCGTTGAGTACGGTGAACTTGACTGGTATTCTTTCCAAAGTGCCTTGCTTGTACGCTGTAACACTCATGTTGTCAATTGTGAACAGGGTGCTGCAGTCTCCGAAGGGTATGAGGCCGTTCAGGTCGATTCTGAATGTAGCAGGCTGATGGGCCTGACTGACCCTGGTCATGGTGTGGGAGAAAACGTACTCCTTCTGACTGAAAGACATTCTTAATCGGGTGTAAGCTGGGTTTGAAAAGGGGGGATACACCTTTTCCAGTGTTTGATTGACGCGTATCTACGGATTCAATATGGTGATTTTCATCTCAGTCAACGCTTAGCAGAGGGTTGCTTGGGGCAATGTGGAGGAGAGCGAGGATCAAGAGAGCCAGCGTTTTGCTGACACACTGTCCTATCTTTCTCCTCTTGTCTTGGCCGTAGACGTGCTGGATAAGCTTGTGGGCCGGTACGTTGTTTGCAAACAGGTCTCTGTAGAAGTTTTTACAGCCTGCGCAATGATATGTAACCTGTCTGCAATCTACGGGAGGACGCGTCCCTCTTGCCGAGCTTGGCTTGGATGGGTATGAGCCACTTCTTCTCCCTGAAGGTCTCCATCCACGTGCTCATGAGTGTGGTGTCGGCACAGGAGTAGGGCATGATGCAAAGAACCGAGCCGGGGTACATAGGGGGCCGCTGAGCTGAACGCTTCGGGAGTGTGCACATGCAACACCAGTACGGTCTGATACAGAAGACCGGCCAGGTCAACTAGGAGTCCTCTCACACAGCTCGCTTCTCGCTATGGACAGGCTCCCGGTAGAGGAGTCAATGCCCGCGTCTGTCAGCATGACAGTCGGCACGGAAATCGAGATGAAGGTGTCCGAGCAGGGACGAGGTAAAGAGTCGTCGTTTCTGAGGGACACTATGCCTTCAGAGATGGCTTCGGTGAGCCTTTTCCCGAGCAAAGCGCTTAGGTTCCTGTAGACGTCTCGGGGCTTTAGGGACATGTCCTCGGTGATCACCTTGAGGCATGTCTCGAGTTTTCACCCGTAGACGAGCTACTGTCTCCCTGTTTATCCTTAGGTGTTCCAACTCCCGAGTCCCGCATGCCGGTATCATGTGTTCGGGGCAGTTGTTCATTACGGTGTTGAAAGTCACAGTGCCCCTCTTCAACCCTCTCTGATAGAGGCGACGGAGGGTGAGCAGGTGCTCCTTACAATCATCCAGGCTTTGGGCACCCAGAGCAGAGCTGTACATGTAGCGAGGCAAGCAGTAGTCTATAATGCAGTGAGCCACAAGCTTCCCGGAGCGGTTGACCAAGGTACAGTCTGAGTAGTGAGCTATCAACACCCTAGAGTTGGCGAAACATTTGTTGAAAGGCTGGTAGGGGTGAGCTATGAGCTCCGTGTGACAAGAGGAGGAACCTATGAATGTGGCCTGGTGTGCTTGGCGAACCTGGTCCGAGGTATCATCGCATGGGGCGGTGTTAAGGTCTGATTGAAGGTCGCATCCGTACTCCCTATCGCTCTCAGGGACCTTTCCGGATTCTGAGACTTTGGCCTCGCACATGAGCGAGCCTCCGAACATGGCCGTGATACACCCTGTGTTAGCCTGGAGGTTCAACGGGTATCTGTAGAAAGCGGCTTCGCATGGGTTGCACTTGTGATACTCGATGCACTCGACAGGCTTGACGGAGAGTCCCGTGATCTGCTGTAGCCACGTCTTTACAGTTTCTACGTAGGTGGTTTTCACGCTGGAGTTGGCAACTTTAAAGCGATCCAGTGTTTGTTGACTAAAGCACTTGTTCTTTGAGGATTTGATGAGAGTGCTCCAAGGAAAGAACCCCGCTCCCATCTTGGACGCAATGAGCCAGAAGCTTTGCACGTGAGCAAGTCTCTGAGGATGGCTTGCTTGCTAGAGAACATGTGGTTCATGCAGTATGTCCAGTCCTTGTACAGCGTTCTCACTTTTACGGCATCGACCGAGTCAGACCCGGAGGCGCCAGCAGGAACTAGTGTCGTGGAGACCCCAGAGAATCCAGAGTCCAGCTGCAAGGTTAGAACATCCTCCACTCTGTAGGGGATGAGAAAGGAGCTAGCTCGATGCAGCTCTAACCACCGGCCGATATCGTCAATGAGGGGTTCCCGCTCCAGGTACAAGATGACATCGCCGGGCTTGAGCTTGTGCCAGGGAGAAGTGGAGAAGCAGGAGACATTGTCAGTCTCCAGTTTGATGCAGTCTCCCCTCATTACGCAAGCTATGAAGGTGTCCGTAACTGCAGAATCGCAAGGGGACCGCATGCTTTTGAAGGCCGACAGGCCCCTAACTTTCACGGAGACAGAGGACAGATCCCCGTTGTCGTCTAGGCTGTGAGTGAGAGCCACATAGGTCTTCTTAGCTACGTGGCAGTATATGGAGCAACTGTTTTCATATTCCAGCTTGACTCGCCTGTGTTTTACGAAGGGTCCCGTTACGTCCGTGTATTCTTCAGACCCAGGGACTCTGGCCGCGGTAGACGGGATAGCCTTCCTTGGTGAATGTTCCTCTCGGGTCTCTGACTACATTTTGGTGTGTGTTACCTCGGCCTATCACGTACATCCTCTGGAGAGTGTCCTCCACCAAGGCGGTGTGCACATAGTCCAGAAAGGCAGGCACCTGCTCGCCAGCCCGTTTAAACTTGTCACCCAAAGCCGTCCGGCCTTACACGCGAAGCTCTCCAGGAGTTTGTTTTCACTATCCCGACCGGGCGCGTTGTCTCTGCACACGACGACTCAGGTCGGGCACGTCACTCTCAGGAAGGTCTCCGGGTCCGTATCCAGCTGAGACCATGACGCTGTCGGTGTCTCCGTATACAACGGGGCAGCGGTGCTTGTAAAAGGTAGCCACGCAGCTGTTTACCACGGCAATCTGTTGCCTGCCGTGGCCAGATATGAGAGGCCCGCAAGGGTGAGGAGCCGTTCCGTAGAAGGAGTTGGCAAGGACTTTACACTCTCCCTCCTGCATCTTGTAGTAGGCCCGCTCGGCCTCACTGATGTCAGGGTTCTTGAGCTTCCTCTTGAACTCGGCTCGCTGGTTGAGGTAGTACTCCACCGAGGAAGCGAATACGGCCGGGCGCACGTACAAAACATCCTTGGGTCTGGTCGTATTTGAGAATGAGCGATGCGTACTCAAACCCCTCAGCTTCCCAGTTGTAACAAACCCAACCAGATAGATCATGGGGGAAGTTCACGGGAGGCCAAGGGATGGTGGTCTCAGGTGAGATGTTGAGAGCGCACATGATGGACGGTACATACTCGAGAAGTCAAACGAAAGCTCAAGTCCCATTCCGGGACCGGAATAGTGTAGGCCCGTGAGAGGACTCACACACAGCTCCCCCTTCCACTTCTCGCTATCACCATTGTCAGAATGGAGCCTCGGGTCCCATCTCAAGCGGCTGTTTAATTCCATACCCAATGGTCCGGCTTTCACCTGAGAGTATCAAGTGTAAACTTAAGCTGAGGGAGCTGAACCGAGTGAATGCTCTGCACGAATCCACCAAACATATCCCCTCGGCCGGCACCACGACGTCTATATTGGAGAGTGGTCCTACATCGATGGAACAGATTTGATACGGGCCTGAAGACTTTAGCCAGCCTGGCGCACAACCGCGAAGTCGACTCAAGTTGTAGACTAGCACAGCAAAGAGACTCTTCCCCCCATCCTGATCATCTCGTCCATTTGACAGTAACCAACATCTGCCAGCTTGCAAAGCTTTCTGGTGTCCTTCGGAGGCTTTCTGTGCAGCGCCCTGGCTTTTGCGATGACAAAGGGGGCAACGCTGCTCAACTTCATGCTGGTGCACTGAAACTTGATCTCTCTAGTCCCAGCCATCCTGTACAGATCGATGATGTTCATACCGCAGCTGTTCATTTTTGAAGTGGCCCAGCTTGGCCTTGCCTTTGTTGAACTTTTTCGATGTGCACAGATATCATTTGGAGCTTGTACTGGTCAAGGTCCTGCATCAACACAGAGTCTAGGTTCTTCAGCATGTCCTTGTACATGTCCAGGTAACGTACGTTTTCAAACTGGAAGAAAGGCAACACATCTTGGCCAGGGCCCTGGTCATGAAAGAGCCCGTGCCAGGCTTGCAATAGAGAGGAACATCGCTTTCCGGGTAGCGCTGTCGAGGCGCTTGGCGTAGTTTGATTCAGCGGAGAAATGCACACGCTGCTCAATCACCCTGATGTCGAATTCCGGCGTTGTACACGTACAGGAGTTTATTTCCTGGTGGTAGAGCACTTGGATCATTGTCTCCAGGAGTGCGAGCTCTCCGGAGCACGGGTGATTGAAATCCTCTTGACATCATCTAAACCTGCGCCCCTTGCCAGTTGGGTTGGCCTCTGGGTAACAGTTCTGTGTTACCTACATTTGTTATAGACAACTATCAGCAGCTTCCTGTGCTGCTCGGGTGATGTTTGGGTATATGGGAGTTGATGATCACGAGAGAGACGCAAGTTATCTCGTGCTGCTGACCTGGCATGTCTGGCGACAGAGCTGGTATGGAAACGTGTTTACTCGTCGGGGCAGCTGTTTCCTGCCAGTGTCTAGTATTTGGACCAGCTTATTCCTGTACTCTGTTATGTCCTCTACCATGCGCTCGGTGCAGTAGGGGAACTTGTAGGCGAAAGACTCACATCTTAGGGCCATATTCCGGTATGACTTGTCAAACACCGTCTCGATGTCCAGACACGCTGCCTTGTAGAAATAGGGCATGTGTTTACTGTCAAAGAGCTCAGCCTCAGCCTCCGACTTGTCATGATCATAGATGAGGCTCTGAGGCTGAGAGGACATCGTTCAGCCTGTCTGCAGGTATGAAATACACCCCTTCCAAACATGACATCGGAGCATAGGGGCAGGGTGTACCGTCCCCGAGCAATGTAGTAGCCCCTGTCCGGGCAGAAGTCTCCGAAAGTCAGCGAGCCCCTTACGGTTTCCAAGTACTTTGTGGCCAATGATATAGATTTGAGCGGAATACCAGAGCATTTACTTTTCGCTTAATGTCATCGTGGAGAGCGCGGATAGGCACTGGCTCCGCAACCAAGTGTCTGGACCAAGTGTTCCGCACCAGCTCCCAGGTCTCTTCCTCACCATCCTGATCACAAATCAAGTCTAGGTCATAGGCCACAACAGGCGCTATACCAGTAACCTTAAAGTGTACTGTAGTGTAGATGATGCTGTCTCGAGCCTGCACCACCAAACCTCTGCACAAGAGCACCTCTTCCTGTCTGTGAAAGAAGACAGATTTGATCATAACCCCCAACCAGATTAGGTTCCAGTTCAGGGTTGACAGTTCTGCGCTCAGGGTAGATGTCAGGGAAAATGTCCACGAACGGCAAAGCTTTGTTCATGATTCACACTCTAGGGATCTACGTGTACGAAGCCTAGTGACATCTGCTGGCAATAAAAGTAGTTTATATGAGATCCGGATAGCCAATGTATAATGTATTAGGATGAGGCATGAGGCATCGGAGCTGGGGTGAGAAAAGGAGCATACACCACCAAGGGGCTGATCGGGCGACTGAACCATTCGACCACAGCTGACTTATCCACTCAGAGCTGAACCATCCGACCATAGCTGAACCATCAGCACAGGGCTCAACTGTCCCCGCACAGCTGAATATTCACACAGGCCTAAACTGTCTGCCAGTGCTGATTATTCACATATCCACACAGGCCTCTTCTCTCCAAACATATCCCCATAGGGCTGAATCATCCTACAATGCTGAGTATCCACACAGGGCTGTTTTTTTGTCCGATCATATCCCCATAGGGCTCAACCATCAGACCATAGCTGAACCATCAGCACAGGGCTCAACAATCCGACCATATGCATAGGGCTGAATCATCCGCTAATGCTGACTTATCCACTCAGAGCTGAACCATCCAAATAGCTGAACCATCAGCACAGGGCTCAACTGTCCCCGCACAGCTGAATATTCACACAGGCCTAAACTGTCTGCCAGTGCTGATTATTCACATATCCACACAGGCCTCTTCTCTCCAAACATATCCCCATAGGGCTGAATCATCCTACAATGCTGAGTATCCACACAGGGCTGTTTTCTGTCCGATCATATCCCCATAGGGCTCAACCATCAGACCATAGCTGAACCATCAGCACAGGGCTCAACAATCCGACCATATGCATAGGGCTGAATCATCCGCTAATGCTGACTTATCCACTCAGAGCTGAACCATCCGACCATAGCTGAACCATCAGCACAGGGCTCAACTGTCCCCGCACAGCGGAATATTCACACAGGCCTAAACTGTCTGCCAGTGCTGATTATTCACATATCCACACAGGCCTCTTCTCTCCAAACATATCCCCATAGGGCTGAATCATCCTACAATGCTGAGTATCCACACAAGCCTCTTCTCTCCAAACATAGCTGAACTATTAGCACAGGGCTCAAATATCCACCATATGCATAGGGGCTGAATCATCCGCTAATGCTGAGTATCCACACAGGGCTCAACCATCAGACAATAGCTGAACCATCAGCACAGGGCTCACAACTATCAGAACACAGATGATCCATCAGACCAAGGCTGGGGATACTAGGGTTAGGAGAGAAAGGCACAGGGCTCAATATATGTTAGACCAGACAAGCCCAGACTACCATGGCAGCAGCTACGAAAGTCAAGGCCATGTCCACAGAGTGTAACATAGTGCCTCACAGAGAGGCAAACACAGCTGTGGTACAAAGGGCCAAGGTGCCTTCCAGTAGGAGAGCGTTGTTTTTAGCGGTTGACTCTGACATATTACACGACCGGTTGTCTGAGGAGTCGTCTTTCGGCGCTTTGTCACCAAACGACAGAGCAACCTTTCAGTTCCTCTTATACCTGACATATTGCTTCAAAGGGGAGGTTTTCTAAGTCACTCTTGAGAACACAGATTTCTGCAGCATGTCACCACCTATCAGAGAGGACTTCGCTAGAGGGCGCCTATTTTGTTTCAGTACTAGACATGAGCACTGAGGACCCGCAATCCAAGTTGGACACACAGGCCGCAGCCTCAGATGATACGGACGAGTACAGGTCCGGTACCCACCTGCTCAGTCTCATGAATATGAGTGTCAACATGGACGTGTTCAGACGAGATGACACGGAGGACATCAACAACGACAATACCTCATCCATGCCAGCAACATCAACGGCTGTGAATGAAACGCTGGAGGAAGCGACAACGCCTTCATGCGACTGCAACTGGTTAGGGAAAAGGCATCATCCTCAACAACGCTTATGATAGCCAGAGAGACAGCAAGGGAGAGCTTGGCTCAATTTTCAACTGGGTGGATATCCGCAGCGACACACTGAACTCAAACATGGTCGACAAGAAGAAAGTCAAGGAGCTCCAGGGTTCCATGTACACACCGTCCTGCCAATCTGGGAGGCAGGTGATCCTCTACCAGAGCCTATTGTGGACCTAAATCTGAAGGCTCTGGAGAACTCTATAGGCAGGATTACCGACAGCGCCAGTGAAGGAGAAGGCAAGGAGTTGTTTCTATCGCTTGTGTCTAAACTCACCAGTACTCAATGGCTGAACCAGACCGTTATGCAATCTGGGTATAACGCGAACATAGCGGAGGACCTGAGGTTCCTGGAAAGAGTGAAAGCGTTCACCAGTGACCTCAACGGTTCCTTGGGAAGCAGCGAGGTGAACATCAGAGGACTCTTGGTATTCAGGTACACTCTGGATACACTCACAGACAGGGAGAACCCGGACCTATTTGCAGAAATCACTGCTCCATAGGCACATGCTATCACAAAAACCCGCATTGACAGGGTGTTATGCGACATCAAGAGCAGACGCAGGACGCGAGCTCTGGCATCTTTGTGAAGAACGGACAGTGCTACAGCGAAGCCAACGCGCTCCAAGGACCCTTCCGGAGCTTGCAGCGAGAGTGTCAGACAGCGTACTCGTGTTTCTACAACTCATCCGAGCGTCACCCCTTCCTGGTGAGCAAAGACGACCACAGCTACTACTTTGCGCACCTGTACCCTCATCTGGGTAAACTGGAGCGCCTGAGCAAAGAAATGAAAGTCAAGTACAGAGGACGAGGCAGTTCGACAGCATAGCTGACACTGTCATCAATATGCTTGTCAAGCACCAGGTCAATGACACAGACTCCCTGTACAAAGGTTTGAGCGACGTGATAGACGGCAAAATGAGCAACTCTAGCTTGTCTCTCGGTCACAGCCTAGCCGAGATCCACGAGTCATTGTACCTATCACCGGGCGATCAAGATGACAACTCCGGTACAGGCCACCACTCTGGATCCGATTAAAGTGTACGACCAAGCATTGGTGCGTACCTGTTTTGTGACAGCCTGCAAGTGGGCAGGTTGTTTCAGGCGTCTACCACATTCAATTACATTATCACAAACACCGCTCCCAGGTACACAATCGAACGGGTTATGCTCTTCAATGTCACTGACCCGTGAAGGTAAGAGTTACGTAAACAACGTGCTCAACTACCAGTTCAGGAGGGTAAGAGGGTGCATAGAGACGCTGACGCTTTCACCCCGCAAGCGTTGACAAGCAGAAGCGGACCTCCTGCGTGGTGATGATAGACGACGCTCATATAACCCACGAGAAGAACATTAAATCCGTGAGACAAGGAGTCCAACGTGATCCCCAATACGTTCAAGAACCTCCTGGACACCAGCGTACTGGAGAGCGATGTGGTGACCAGAGACATGAGCAGCGGCAAGGTGGACACAGTCAAGTACAACGCCGTGGCACAACTGCGGCTTTGTGTGGAACACCAACACTATGGGGTTTGTGAGCGACGCTTGGGCCGATCGGTCTATGATCATGGAATCAGAGTTCCCAGAGCATGTGACCGCATCGCGTAGCACCAAGCAGATACAGGACAACCGTGGAGAAACTGAACATGGATCGAAAGCTGCAGTGTGCCTGTACAGGCAGAACCTGATCCAGTCCGCTACAATGATTGCAGAGTCTGAGATTATGCAGTTCGGGTTGAGGTTCGACACCGCCAGAGACGCCTGCGTGGCTGCCCTGTACGCTAGCCACATTGTGTGCGCAGGAGTCACCAGCCGGAGGGTTTCTTTCGCATCAACCAGCTGGTGTTTGCCGAGGCCATGAAGTTGGCGTGCCACTTTGTCTTTGGACATTTGATCCCTCCATGGACCAAGATCCCCGATGAGAGTTTTTTGCCAGACTTGGAGGGGTTACATGATGCAAATGAACAGGAACAGACTGAAAGCTCTGAACCAGCATCCTCCCGGACAAATATGCCTAGAGACCAATGCTGTCACAAGCTGTGTGCTGCTGCATGTCTTCCGGACATATGTCCCCGATGCGGTCGACATACAGGGTCGCTTTGCCTGCAAGGTGCTAGGGTACATCTTAACCCAGATCCATGAGCAGCACCTGAAGACTAGTTTGAAAAATGGACACTTATGCATTTTTGGTATAGATGGTATGTGTTTCCCCTGAGAAAGAGATCAAGGGCGGCAATGACGTGGCGCACAACATGCTGATGCTCTGAGCTCAACATGCAAGGTCCCAGCTCGACAGGGTAGGAACCTTGCAATGAAGAACTACAAGCTGTGCACGTACAGATACGCCCACGAACCAAAAATGCTCCACACCTCAGGAAAGGCCAGTCGAATCCCTACAAGAAAGTAGGGTCTCACTGTCGCCACTTGAAGCAGTGTACGATATGATAGCCATATATGCACCCAGTTCCCACTCTGGCTTTTGGGACCAGTTGGGCACAGCGATGTTGGACGCCTACGAAAAAGGGAGACTTTGAAGGCGCAATGCTTCCTCGGCCAGTGTGCGAACGATAGCAGCGAGGGGGTGTGGCGATGAGGCAGCCTTCTACGCCCAGATTGCTATTCACCTTGGACTTCAACAATGACCCGGTGCTCTGTGATACTTGAGGCCACGAGCTGCCATAGAACCTTGAACGAACTTTACGTTCAACAAGTGCGTGCTGGGGAGGGGAGATGTTCCAGTGCTCCGCTCCTTGTATTACGGGGCGGTTATCAAAAGGGCGATGTCTCGGAATGCACCTAAGGAAGCTTACGACAAAGGGCACCTGAGAGAATCTAGACGAGGCCCCAGAGGAGCCTTCCACGGGCCCAGACTGATGTGTGTACACAACCGAGTACTCGGGTGTACCCGTAAAACGTGAGCTTTTTTTGGGTACAACGCGGACTGTGTATCACCAGGACAAGATGCTTTTTGACAGTCAACCGTGATAACCGTGGTCACTTAGTTCGAGCCAGGAGGAGGATTGGGAGTGGATGGACGCAGCCGAGGTGTTTAACAGTGTTCATGGCTCTGACGTGTTCTCTGTGGAGATGTTGAAACGGGACTACGCTGCGAGACCATGATGGTCTCAAAGGGAGAGTTGATAAGTGCCAGGGCCTTGGAAGTCAACCAACCTCAGTGCCATGATAGGGCCTGCGTGAGACAAACGGCCTTGCAGCGCTCGCCATACGAAAGGGTATGACGCCTGTTCAAGAGCCTAGGACTCAACATTTGGATATGGGAGAGATACCCATGCCAATGACAAGTGGCCAGGTCCAGGGCCGTAAAAGGACTAATAACGCTCAGCAGCAGCAGCGGAGAGCCTCAGTTGATGGGAGAGAGTGAGAAAGAGAAAACGAACAAGGGTGGATGGGTAAACCTTGGAGGACACTAACTAATGAGTCTGTGTGTTTATTGGTGGTGTGCTTGGGCTTTGGTGTGGGGTGTGGGGTGTGGGTTTGGGTTTGGGTGTTGGTGTATAGTAGACATGTAGCCAAAAGTATTGTGTAGTGTGTCGGGTGTCCATACCTATATTATATTTATGTATAGGGTTTGTGTCTATGTGTCCAGGTATCACCCTAGTGGGACCGAGGAGACATCGCCTGCCTATATGTCTATGACCGTATGACTATATAGAGAACTACTCCTGGAGCTACTGGGGTTGTGTTAGAAAAGGGGAATGGAATGATGTGTCAGTCAGTTATGTGTGTGGTATCCGTGTTGATACCTGAAAGTTCACAATAAAGTCGAGTTACTCTGGCACCCTTTGAGAGTATTGGTGTGTTTATTGATGTGTGTGTATTGTTACCTCACTCAGCTGATACCCCAATACACAACACAGGTAGTAGTTTGGACAGATAGTTTATTTATTACACAGGGATGTATACCACACAGTAGGAGACCACTACTACTCACACTAATATGGCACACCAATATATCAGCATTTCGTTTACCATAGACCAACAAAACAAATCAGTGGATTCATCCAGTCTCACTCTTATTCATTGTTATTCATCAGAGACAGACCGTGCCGGTAATGCCCTTTGGTGAGATGGAGGAGTATGTGCAGTTCGGAGACTAAAGGAGCTCTTTGTGTCCCTCATGGACTCAAAAATATACAGAGTAGGACTTGTGATACAGTGCATGTTCCCAACAGCCATGCAGACATTGAGGACCACGTACTTCACTTCCTCACACTCCATATGCCATCGGTAATATAGGGTGCTGCCCATCCAGGGGATCCAGCAGCACACAAAGAACGCAGCCGTGAGGAAGGGCAGGACTTGAGCCCTTGTCATCTTACCCCAAACGCATTCCGGTTCACGTGCTTTCTGACACTGTACACTATCATTCCGTTGCAGTAAACAAGAACAACTATGGGTAACATGAAACAAAGTGCCATCCTACCCCACAAGGTGGCAATTTGAGAATGAGGATGCTAACGTTCAAACACATCATGGAGTCCCGGATATGGGGCGAACGGTGTAATAGCATATGTCCAAGAGAGCCGAGACGGCAGGCACACAGGCGCACAATCGAGACACGGTTCTCCTTCTGCTCGACCCACGTCCTGACGCCATGCACTTGAGAGTTGTCCTGTTGTGTACCACAGTTACGTATCGCTCGATGTTGATAGAATATGATAAGTATTCCAGTACTGGAAACTGAACTGTGGAAATAGAAGCACAAACGGAGAGATGTCAGTAGCTGAGCTGGTGGGACATGCTTGTGTGTACACCTTTTCAAGGAGTAAGACCGGTGCTCATGCACATTAGAATCACTCCCTTCATCAGTTTGCACACCACGGAGCCAAACACCAGCCCTTCATGAGAATGGTCTGAGTAACTCTAGGAGCGGGGTAGTCAGCAACCTGACTATGTCACAGACTCCCATATGTGAAAAAAACGTTCGAGATCACCAAGGCCTTTCTTTCGCCTACCAGAGTCCTTTGAACAGGAACAGTGGAGCCTGATGAGCATGTACAGGTTGACAACCAAGCTCGTGATCATAACGAAAGCGCGTGACAGACAGGGATGTAAAAGATGCGGCTGTATTCATAGAGATTATAACAATGGCCTTGGGACTCCGGGTAGTTGGAAGGCCTATTGAAGATGTGTAAGCATTATCGAACGTGACATTGAAAAGTGATGCCATTGTAGAGAACTAGGTGACACAAGCCACTGACAAAGTTGATAGGGGGAAAATGGGGCAGCCTTTTTATGTAAAACACCATGGTATTGGAACCATCCAGCCAAGCTCATCAGCACAACCAATAGTTGTCTACCAATGGGCTATACCAATGGGCTATGGAGTTCAAACATCCACACAGGGCTGTTTATCCATCCAAGGCTGTTATACCCAGCCAAAGCTGTCTATCCATCCAAGGCTGTTATACCCAGCCAAGGCTGCTGTATCCATCCAAGGCTGTTATACTCAGCCAAAGCTTGTCTATCCAGCCAAAGCTGTCTATCCAGCCATGGCTGTTGTACTCAGCCAAGGCTGCTGTATCCATCCAAGGCTGTTGTACCCAGCCAAGGCTGTTGTACTCAGCCAAGGCTGCTGTATCCATCCAAGGCTGTTGTACTCAGCCAAGGCTGTAGCCTGTGGTTTGTGGACATGTACAGGTTTAGCATGTAACCACAGGATATACTAAATCCATTTGAGCATCTCCGGGACTTGTGTCTGTGTGAAACAAAACTATGGACGTCTGGTTAAGGGATGCACGTTTTATTGTAAAGTACATTGCACACATAACCTTGAAAGTTGCAGAAAAGTAGCACAATACACACAACCTCTCGAGTAGTCAACAGTCCACTCAGTGTCTCAGTAGGCCGGGCTCATCTATTACGCTCACAACCATCGCGCCAGGTGGCCGAGAGCATTGCAACCTCTCCCGTTCAGATGTTGGAAAGACAGGACTCAGCAGGGACAAACCATGAAGTGACTCTGCAGACTGGGCATGATGCAAGCAGTGCGACGCCAGAGTGAAGTCAGATAAGCGCGCAGTTGAGGCCGAAGGAGCAGGGTAAGAACCTGAGAATGGACACAGCTGATGGCAGGTGCAGGGTGATCTCAGGGCGTCTGGGTGGAGAATGCTCGGCAAGCGAGAGCAACATTGACCTCAACACCTAAGGGAGTGCATTAGACATTTGGATAATTAGGAATACCCATGTTAACCTGAGAGAGATGCTGCGTAGAAGTAATTGTATGAATACACCAATGCTGTTTATGTACTACAGGCAGGCGTGTCAAAACGACTAGGTGTAGTCTATGTGTAAGCAAAGATGTTATAGAAAAGACCATCTCGATCAGTAAATGTTACAATATGGCGTCCTCAAGAGGTGTGTACAAAGACTACTCTGTGGATTTATGTAGTCATTAGAGGTGGTAAACAGGCGGTCAACGCTGATGGTCTGTTAAGGAATGGAAAGGTGATGGACAAAGACTTTGCCTCATGACCTAGTATTAGACCTGGACTCCTCCTGTGGGGACCAGTACGGCAACTCCTCTGGAACAAGATGTGCTTGTCAATGCCTACACCCAGTTCATAACCGATAGACTGGAGGGCATTCGAAAGCCGTTCACGTTCCAGCAACCCACTGCCGTGACGCACTAATTCGTCTTCCACTTACATACCCAGACCGTTGATCGGGATAACGGGGCCCAGAATGGGAGATGATATCCCTCGCTTCTTCAACTGTTTCGGAAAGGTGTACGTGGTGAACGGGAAATGATGTCTACCCAGAGTTTGTGGACAAGTGGAGTGTGGACAGGTCTCTCCTAGGCATCTGCATGTCGCTCACGACGCCCTGGACAGTTACATACCGGTGAAAGTGAGAGACTCTAAGGCTGCAAAGGTTTTTAATGGCTGGTCAGGAGACCACAAGGAGGATATTCAATTGGATGTGGTATCACCTGTACACAGAGGATCATATCACGTACATCTACAATGTGTCATTATGTGATGCGTATCAGTATAAAGTGGCTATCTGCAAGCAAAAGACGTTTGCAGAAACCCCAACTGTGCAGTACGTGATAAACCATTAGAGGCATTGTGTTTGTCTACGAATACCACTCGCTGTCAAGCTGACTTTGTTTTGAACAAACATAAAGGCGTTGTTAGCCGATATATTCTGATCCTGTTGTGTAACATGGTGTACGCACGACACGTGAATGTTATGTGGTGTTTACTATCTGTGCTGTTCAAACCTGCTGTCTGTAATAAACATTTGTCACATGTAGTATTGTTGCCTAGTCTGTGTTCCCTAAAACAATTTTGCTAAGGTTCAACATGTCAAGACACTGGACCCGACAAGATCCACACCACCATCCCTGTGTTCACGTACAACATTGACAGGACGATACAGCCCTAGCACTCTACACATCCCAGAACCAGAAACCTATCATTCTGTCCGTGACCCAGCTATGTGACCGAGCGAGCTAGGGTCATAGGCTCCTGAACACATAGATCTGAACTCATAGACAGTAACAGTGGTCTGATCTTTCAGCCGAGGTATGGGATCACAGTCATGGTCCGATAGTCTAACATTTGTCTGATAATTCAGCCTAGGTTGGGGATAACAGTCATAGGTCCGGTACTCTAACAGTGGTCTGATAATTGAGCCCCTAGGTTGGGTACACAACTGAGGAGTGATGAAACAGCAAGTGTGGCCGTTATCCCATTCATGGTGAGGTGTTCGCCTAGACATACCATCGGGTCTGATAATTCAGCCTAGGTTGGGGATAACAGTCCATGGTCCGGTACTCTAACAGTGGTCTGATAATTGAGCCCTAGGTTGGGTACACAACTGAGGAGTGATGAAACAGCAATGTGTGGGTATCCCATTCATGGTGAGGTGTTTTCAGCCGAGGGGTGGGGATCACAGTCATGGTCCGATAGTCTAACATTTGTCTGGTATATCAGCCTAGGTTGGGTATCACATTCATGGTGATGCATTCGCCTAGACATACCATCGGTCTGATAATTCAGCTAGGTTGGGTAAACAACTGAGGAGTGATGAAACAGTAATGTGTGGGTATCCCATTCATGGTGAGGTGTTCGCCTAGACATACCATCGGGTCTGATAATTCAGCCTAGTTTGGGGATAACAGTCATGGTCGGTACTCTAACAGTGGTCCTGATAATTGAGCCTGAGGTTGGGTACACAACTGAGGAGTGATGAAACAGCAATGTGTGGGCCATCCCATTCATGGTGAGGTGTTTTCAGCCGAGGGTGGGGATCACATTCATGGTGATGCATTCGCCTAGACATACCATCGGTCTGATAATTCAGCCTAGGGTTGGGTAAACAACTGAGGAGTGATGAAACAGCAATGTGTGGGTATCCCATTCATGGTGAGGTGTTCGACTAGACATACCATCCCGGTCTGATAATTCCAGCCTAGGTTGGGGATAACAGTCATGGTCCGGTACTCTAAAAGTAGTCTGATAATTGAGCCTAGGTTGGGTAAACAACTGAGGAGTGATGAAACAGCAATGTGTGGGTATCCCATTCATGGTGAGGTGTTCGCCTAGACATACCATCGGTCTGATAATTCAGCCTAGGTTGGGGATAACCAGTCATGGTCCGTACTCTAAAAGTAGTCTGATAATTGAGCCTAGGTTGGGTAAACAACTGAGGAGTGATGAAACAGCAATGTGTGGGTATCCCATCTGGCAGGTAGGTGTTCGCTAGACATACCATCGGTCTGATAATTCAGCCTAGGTTGGGGATAACAGTCATGGTCCGGTACTCTAACAGTGGTCTGATAATTGAGCCTAGGTTGGGTACACAACTGAGGAGTGATGAAACAGCAATGTGGTGGGTATCCCATTCATGGTGAGGTGTTCGCCTAGACATACCATCGGTCTGATAATTCAGCCTAAGGTTGGGGATAACAGTCATGGTCCGGTACTCTAACAGTGGTCTGATATATCAGCCCCTAGGTTGGGTAACAACTGGGGATTGATGAAGCATCAATGAGTGGGGATCACAGTCATGGTCAGATGGTTTGAACTACCATAGACATACCAGTGGTCGTGGGTGTTTCCAGCCTGTGTCTGTTAATACAGCCACAATTGGTTGTTCTTGTTATCTACACGGTATAAAACAAGCTCAGCTCTACATTACATTACATTCTGTGCTTGTCTACCCGCATACAACAGGTCTCCCATCCCTGTCTCCTAACACAGTTTAATCATAATGGAGTACATGACAATTGTTGTCAAGATGGCGCCGTACACCACAGCCCCACATCAACTTCACCAGCGAAGAATTTGCAAACTGGCACATAAGCAGATGGACATATGTAAACCATGGCACTCCCAAATATGACGGTCATCTGCGTCGAAGTACCATCTAAACTTGCTCCCAAATATCTAGACCAGATACTGACAGTAATGACAAATATGTGGGTAGAACAGAAACATAATGCAATGGAGGACTGGGGGACGTTCAATACATTGTTGGAAGAAAGAAGTAGATTGCCCGGTGGCACCAACAAGTATAGTGTCACACACACCAACAGTAACGCCCAGGTGTAAGCTTCTACAACCATGTGACAAACACCCCGGCAGTAGCTAAGGGGTGCCAGTGGACAAACAAAGCGGAATCTGACAATGGCTGACAGGATGACATTATTTAAGATGTACTGCAAACATGTAAGTGTTTAATCAATACATTGTTGTGACATTGCTGAGATGAAACTGTAACATGTGTTTTTGGTAGCCACCCCTTACTACAGATGGTTTGCACATGTCACCCACAGGAACCTCACAGTGTGACGGTGTTGGTCCCGGGGTCTGGGACCAAGATGATATCAGTACGATGTGAAGAGCCCCAGAGAATATACGACTTGCTGAAGAGGTATGGGCTGAAATGCTCCAATGTCTGGGATTCAACAATAGGCCCTGTCGAGGCCAGATCTCCACTGTAGAGCCCTGTGTGACCACAACATGAATATAGTTCATGTAAACAGGATCCCCTACACCGACACATTTGGTGAACAACAACCTGATGTGTCGACCTTCTACCACGAAACACGTCCGAATGAAAACCGAGCGCAATGTACTGAGGCACAAACCCTACACCTTGTCTCGGCCCGCTACCAAAAGCTATACCACCACTGCAATTGTCCACGTCAACAGTTACTACCGAGTCGAGTGCATTACCAGTTGCCCTGTACTACAACAACGACTGGCGAAACTGAGAGAGATGTCATCAAGGCAGACGGTCGATTTGTCCAGTGTGTAGATCCAGCCTTCAGGGATAGCGAGACAAGAGATAGAGATCCACACATGGTGGAAGTGGAAAATTCCAACACAGATCTCATAATGGGTAGGACGGATTGGATCCATAATGTGAATCATATTTGCAATGCTATTGGTGTGGAATATCTGTTGTAAATGTCTAACTGTGTTTCACCATCTGTGTGTATATCCTATAGGCCCAGGGCTTATAGATGTATCGGATGACGAACCGAGGACACTGGATCGGAGAACCCATTTACCTGCTTCTGCTGCTACGCCACTGCTAACATATACCTTGAATGTGGCTACCTGTGTTGTACAGCCTGTATACAACAAATGAAGACCGTGATGGTGGTGGCTTCGCAGTGTATTTGCAGGAAAAGCGTCCAGCTGTATAAAGCCCATGGGAAATACACACACTACTCTGACTGTAGGTGCACGAGCATGCTTGAAGCAGAAGCAATGGGTCTCGGATTGTGGCCATTTAACATGTACATGCTACACCGTAAGATGTATTATATGTTCTACATCAATCACTGGCCTTCAAGACGTTTACTTCTTCTTGGAAGGAGTAAAAGAGGATACGTTGAGTTGTGTATTTGTAAGAAAACAGTCATGAGGATATCATGAGGGGATATAATGTAGTCATAAGAACTGTCAGTGGAATGGCAAAACTGTATATACTGTTGTAAATACGCCATGTTGTACAATACATTGTAAACAGTACTCAGATATGTGACCTGTTATCAATAAACAACTCTGGACACCACTTTGTTGATAATGTTGCATTTATTTATACCTTCTCATGTAATACAATCTGATTCGTTTCAATAGCATCGACATTGATCCAATGTGTGGTGTTGAAACACAAGGGCCTTGACATGAACCATATACCTTACAGTAAAAAACACTGTGGTGGCTGTGTTGCAGCATATAGTTCTTTGCAAGGTTGCATGTAGGAACTGTCGCCTTGACAGATAGCAGGTAGTAAGATCTCCTGTGTTGCATTTCTTTACTATGATAGTATACAAACATGTCCTTGTGGGAATGTCCATATACCTCGTGTTCCCTCTGGACTCCAACATATACAAAGTGTAGCATTTCAGTCTCTCAGAGATCACTGCCATCTGTGAACAATGACATGAGTTTAGTGTAACTTCGGAGCAAGCCTTGACTCCATCTTCCTGACTTGTAACACACCCAATAGAGTATGAATAGGCTTCCTGATAACCTAAGTTGATCATCTTGACATCGTCTTTACTGAAGCTTGCCGCCATGCTTACCTGGAATGGGTGTCTGGACAATGTTATCATGTTCACCAATGTCAATGTTGAACGTGTCAACCACACCATGGCCAGAATAACCCAAATTGGGTTAGTTAGCACGTCACACTCTTCTTTGACACGGTGCAGTTCAGGATTTACTTCTGTTTCTCAGACTTGACATTGTGTTCAGAGTCTACCGGGTCTACCACTTCAGGTTTGGGTTTCACTTCAGGCTGGTATTCTTTGGTGGGGGGTTGGTTGTCAGATGCGTACACTTCAAGGTATGCATTAGGCAAGGTTTTTCGTTTATGGGGGAAACGCTTTGCCGCAGTCCGGTAGTATAACCACTCACCTCATGGGTGTATGCTCTGAACTCAAGAGTGTTATTATGTTGGTATTACTCTCATAGTCTTTGAACATCTGACCTGTGTCGGCCAGAGTGTATCTGGTGTTGGTGGGATCATATCCCACTTAATTACCTGAATGCACCTTCGCTTAAGCACTTTCTTGATCCCCTTCGAACCGAGGCGTCTTTTCTGAACCATGATTCTATCTAGCGCTGTTTGAAGATCACACTGGTACATGCCAGCACCTCAACACCACCGAACAACTCCTCTAGTGAAACACAATATAGTATTTTTTAAATTAGCAATTCTTCACTCCTAGTAGTATCATAGTAGTAGGGTGTATAGTTTTGGTTGGTCTTGGTGGCGCGGAGTTCTTTCGGGTGTCTTCACGCATTGCATTGTTGAGTTTAAGCTCCTTTGACATGGGATTGATGGTTATACAGATCGTCCTTTGTCACACTTGTTTCACGTCGAGGTGTTTATCTCTTCACCGTGTCTAATCTTTGGGAGCTCGCATATCACTCTTTTAGTTTGAAAGATGTGTAAATTGATTACACTTGTCAGACTCAGGATCCGCTGTTCAAGTTCTACCTTTGTGCTTTGAGGTGTTTTGTGTGTCCTCTCAACCCTCGGAGTTTTGCTGTAGTTCGAGTGACCGCATGTGGAAGTCCATTTTCAACCTGGACCTCCCTTTCTCTGTTCTGGAATGGTATATCCTTTTCAGGTTCTGGGTGTGCAACTTGACTGTTGTTATATAACAGTTGTAGGTCAATGATGCGAGGTGCTAGCCTCTAGATACTTAGTCTCGGTATCCTTGGGACATTGCTGACGTATTGCCTTTTTTATGGACCCTGAGTAGTTCAGTTAGCACATTCCCTGGAGTTGAACTCACACTGCAACGGTATGTCTTGTCTTGCTGACATCAATTGATATTGAGGGACCTTTTAGTAAGACAATCAGGTTGCTGAGGTTTGGATCATTGAGAGGACAGGGCCACATTGCACCTTTCACGGCCTCCCTGATGTGGAGTCAACGATAGGTGCCCTGAGTCATGAGCTGGGTCATGAGACAACTTCAGAACAGTGTTCTTGGTGGGGTGTTGAGTGGTGCTTAAGGCACAGTGTTGCCTCAACACATCCTCATGGGAGAGGTGAATTACTAGTTTCCTTTAGAATACATAATGTACAGCGGAGGGACTGGTGTTTGATAACACAAAGTGAGGCCCCTTCTAGGATGACAAGATGGAATAGCCACACAGTATAGCAGATGAACCCATGAAGTTCCGAGCTCGTGTACTCTCAAACGACTTCAAACCACTTAGCCAGGTCTCCGAAAGAGGCTCTGCAGCGCCTCAACCGCTGCTAAGGTCTAGCCAGGGAGGTGAGCTTGGGAGACTCTGGCGACCGGGGAGAGAGTAGGCTTGTGCTAGAGTTGAGGAGTCACCTTGATAGCCAAAGGGAACAGTTTTGATATGATATGAAGTAACCTGGCACGAGAATCGCTCAATACCGATCGGGGGGACGCCACCGACCAGGTTGTGATCCTGACAGGTAGAGCTCTGGAGAACCTGTGTTTGCTGACATTGTGCCAGTCCGCGCCGCGCCCGCCTCGCGCGAAGTTCTGTGACAGTCTTTGCTAGACACAGCCTGGGTCTGGGTCTTGTGGCCTCCGTCTACTTTTGCTTTTGGTCGACCGGGACTGGT
Organism: Coregonus clupeaformis; assembly: GCF_020615455.1. Classification (NCBI taxonomy): domain Eukaryota; kingdom Metazoa; phylum Chordata; class Actinopteri; order Salmoniformes; family Salmonidae; genus Coregonus; species Coregonus clupeaformis. Next base: position 40,079 of record NW_025536659.1, read on the forward strand.
TGGGTTCTGCTCCACTGTACCCAGAGAGCATTTTGCCTGTGTATATTTGTTGCTCCTTTCGTCTTTTTCTCCACTGTCTTCTTGTTCTTGTCCCCAGTAGCACCTTTTGATCCGTTGTCCCACCACGAGGCGATCGTTGCTCGGTCTTTTCTCACACGGGGAGATGCCTTGAGAGATGAGGTTTGGAGTTACCTTGACTTGGTCATTGTTTTCTCTCCACTGTTATCTTCTTTCTCCCTCCACTTTTGAGTCCCATTTTTCCTCACAGCTTGAGCTGTAGACGGTGATTGAGGCAATATTAGGTCCGCTCTGCTCGCGTCATGTGGAGGGTAAGTGCTTTTTCTGATCCCGCGGGGACCCAGATGCCGGTATGTTTGTGGACGTAGCACACAGAGTGGTGAGATGCACCAGGAGCAAGTATCTGCAACACAGCCGAAAACCCCTGGGGGTCGGACTACAAAGAGGCTGTATAGGCGACACGACAGCGTTGAACAACCGCCCCGATACTCAGAGTAGAGATCTTCCAAACAAGAGGAGCCAGGCACTAACGGTCAGAGCTGACAACACAGGGCGTGAGTATAACGCCCAGTAGGGAGCTGAATAACGCTGGTAGAAGTGCCTCCGAGACCCGGTCACCTCTAAACCCATGTACGTGAGCCTCACAATCAACCACTGCACCGAACAGGATGTGGTGACAGGTCTGTGGGGTTAACAGTTACGCGGGAGCGATCTAGTTCCGGGTCAACTGCCACAATAGACAGGTCCCCATAGCGCGCATTGGGGATAGCTATCGTGGGGATATCACGGTACGCACACCGCAACCGCAGGGTTAGCCTGCTCTGCTCCGGTAACACCTTGAACGCAAGCGGAGCCCCCGAGTGCGGACAGGCCTCGCATACCACTTGTGAAGCCAGAGTATCTCTTTCTGTAGAGTCGGGGTGTAGGACAAAGGATTGTGGAGGAGTTACACTGGCGTAATCCTAGAAACGAGATCTGGTTGGTGGCCGCAAACCGAGTCCCCGTGAAAGGGTAGGTCAGGTGGCACACCGTGGATGGGGAGGTATGTCATTTCACCCAGGCCAAGGGGGTCTGGCTGAGAACGCTGATCCTTTTCACCTTGTGGCCCTTGGTGTCAGGTGTAGTATCGGAAAAATGTTTGGCTGTAACAAGAGTAGATGTCCCACAGTGGGTGTATACAGCCCGGAGAACAATATAACAAACTGGGGATACAGGAGACTCTAGGATGCGAAAGACCCCGCAAGGTGCTGGAGTACAGACATATGTTATATGAACATATGCACCCAGGTGTACTCTAACGACTTATAGCATCTAGGTCGCCGAACCTAGGTATGTGCGGGTAGAGCTCAGTCGCCTGAAGACTCATGGTGAGCCTCACTGCGCTAGAGGGAGGAGGGCTGGAGCGAGCTGGACAAGGGGGAAGGAGACAGACAGACGGAGACAGACAGACTTGGGTTGAAAATGTTTTTATTTCACACAAAAAAGAGAAGCTCTGTTATAGTATGAAATTATAGCATGGCAAGACTAACTGTATATACACACAAAGCAAGGAACGGTCACTAGTCGTCAATGACAACTTTAGGCTTCTCGACAGTCCTCGGCCTTTCCAATACAGTGGCACCCCACAGTATCGGCATGTGTACGGTCACTTGACTGGAGCAGACAAGGATAACGATCGCCCTCGAACACAGTAGTTTATTACAGTATGGGAATCGCTGCCTTGGACACTGCCCTCCACGTCCCAGATGTCGAGGCAGCAGCTGCGTGTGGCCATTACACTTGAAAGCCTCCAAACGCTATAGTAGGTACTGAGGTCATAACGCCCGGCCGCCCGATCATGGCGTTATCAAACAGTGAGGGGTGCTTTGCTCTAGAGAGGCTGTGTCTGATGTGAGGCCACGGTCTCCACTGTGGGTTTGCTAGCAGACTCCATCCTGGTGACGTTCTGTAAGCGGGGATGTTCGATAGCACCGGTTTTTGCCCAGCCTGTTCGGGACGCTTAGGTACAGGTACAGGTTATTGTTATCGCTGGCGGAGCCTCGACGAGCACCCAGACTCCGCCTCACTTCAGTAGTCAAAGTGTTTAGCCTCGTAATGTGTGATATGATATCTTTCAACTTGGCAAACGGTAGATTGTGGACGGTCAAAAAGAGCCACATCTGCCTGGCACGCTTTACCCGAGGCTGTTTCAGCCAATCTAGCGAGAGGGGGGCGGGGGGGGCGAGGGGTTATAAACCCTGGGAAGCACACTACACAGCGAGTAAAGGATGTCACTAGTAGAAAAGATGGGCTGCTTGCATTATACAAGAGGATAATCTTTCATTTCGTAAAGAGGGGTGAATTGGTGCGAGGGACGTAATGGAGGGGCAGCACGAAGAGCCAAATTTCATTTCTCAAGTAATTCCACGTATGTTTGGGTTGCCTGTCACCTAGACGAGTGGGAAGGGTGATTTAGATATTCGAGCACCTAGGTCTCCTCCCGCTCGAGGAGGCTGGCTTCCGGGTAGGCCGGGCATGAGGAGTATTTGGCGTGGTTGTGGTCTACCAGTTGATGTGGCAGTTGAGCATGCGTATAGCAGCATCTGACACTGAGCGGTAGTGTACTCAGCTTATGAAAATGCTGACTGTGGATAATGTCAACCGCTTGACTCAGTTGGGGTAGACACGCCGCTGCCACTCTCCAGTGGCTGATCGTGGTGTAACACAGCTTGTAGTAACAGCTCAGGCCCATCCAGAATGGAGCGTAAGATAGGGTGCCCGAGGTTTTAATCCACTTGGAAGGCTTTATGAGCTTGGCATAGTAGGATTTCCTCTGCACCGAAAAAACTGAATGTCGACTCACTTTATGGATTCCTCCCAGCAACTGCCGCGCTCGACAGTCTGAGAGCAGAGGTGATGGTTTGTAGGATAATCCCGGCTTGGTTCATTCGAAGTACTCTTACTCTTAGTGTTCAGTTGCCTTTGGTGCGCCTTACGCTATACATCGGTGAAGAGAAAGGTCCGTGTTCAGTTTACGTTTTCTGCAAAGTCCTTAGACCTAGCCCGGTTGCCACCGGGATACAGCTCTGAGAGTATAACACTGCATCATGGAGACTGAGAGACGGATCTGTCCTGGGTAGTGTGGAGGTGTCCCCCAAAACATGCTCCCTTGGTAGTAGTAGGAAGATGGGGTGGGACAGCCCTAGTGTAGGTGGAGGTTGTGCCGTGGGCCGGTTGGAACAGCAGGTATGATTAGGGGGTAGCATGAACACATGCACTCTGTTTGGATACTGTGATCATGGTTGGTTGTTAAGTTGGTCTCGGCATCTAGTCCCTGTGTGAGGAAACAGAATGCCTTGGCTCTAATCGGAACAATTTCTCCCTGACTCCCCTTATTTAAACCGAGATCTTCGCTTTTGGTACCAAAAAATCACCAGGAGAGCCAGTCTGATCATAACCTCGTGGCCCTGCATCTGAGCCTAACTGGTCCTTACTTGGCAGCTCAACACTCAAGCCTTTGATTAACTAGGGCCAAGGACAGTTGTCCACAACTCAAGACAAAAGCGAAGGGGCCCCGGCACTTCAAATTTTGTCTTAGAGGTCAACATCTTTACTAGTTTTGTCTGCAATCTGGGTGTCGATCCGCTGTCTCTCTGTTAGAATGGCACACTGTGTTAAGGCACGCAAGTAAGCCTGCAACAGGATGGATTTTGCAGAGCGAAGGACCAAAACGCATCCTCTACCCCTGCCCTGCCAAACGTTGGCGGTGCCTCAAGCCCAATCCCCCGTGGTGTTGATCCATGTCAAACCCCCCCGGACGAGGTGAAAGGTGCACGTGAACACCGGTCACTTTGGCTTTACAGAGCGTGCTGGATAAAGAGAGTTGAACAGACCTGTTGGTCTGTGCTGAGGTTTACTGACAAGGTTCTCCCTGTACAAGGAAAAACCTGACTGATGCAGCGGCTTCAAGAGGTTGTTGATGTACACTCCACAGACAAGGGTGGTGAGGATGCTTACCCAAGTGTGTTTGTAGTTATAAAACCAAAGCAGCCCAGATTGTATCTTTGCTGGGCAACCTGCTGGAGCTGTTGATGTGGAGACCTTCGCGATAAATCTAAGTATGAACGAGGAGAGGAGCCTCAGCACATGGTTTGACGATTAGTTGTGGTATATTGGTGAGCAGCTGCATCGAGGAGAAGGAACTCCAATCATGAGTGTTGCATCGGCCCCCTTCCTGGAGGTTAATTAGATCGCCGTAACCTGATGAAGCCATGTTATAATGATAGCAAGTGGGTAAGAGGAACAGGAAAGGTGAGACGAGGGAGCAGAGGACCCTGATGAGAGATTGAAATGTTACAGGCTGTTTACGGGTAGATCTGGAACAAAGGGGTGGACGTGTCCAACGGGATGGATACTACGACTCCTGACTGATCGCAGCTTACAGCAACGATGAGGGTGAAGATTGAGAGTAAAGGCAAGAAGTTTGGTTGAGGCACCCCAGATGTGGCGACAGGATTCATGGTTAAAGATACCCTGAAAATGATGGGAGGACAGACTGGCGATAGGGCCCCGAAGATCTGCTCCTACCGATGTCAGATAACATATTGGCTTACATGCAGTGGCAGTATTTGGCACCATCTCCAACATGCTGCCCTGTCACGCAAACAGCGAATTCACTGATACCGAATGAACATCAAGGGGGCTATGACAAGTTCTCAGATGCGGTTCCACAGAGCGCCAACCTGATGACAGAGATCAGTAGAATGTCAGCAGAAAGCTGCCTTTACACACCGGGGTAGGGTTGGTGGGCAAGGACAAAGGCAACACACTTGGCTTTGGCAAGGTTTCACTGGCCCTGAAGAAAAAAGACATCAGGCATTGGGGGTTTACTCAGTCACTCGGATCGGGAACACCAGCACAATGAAGACTATGCTGAACATTGCCGAACCAGAATGATTACGTCATCAGCTTACACAGTATATGCACCGCGCACAAGCCCTGGGGGTTAACAAGACGCACCGATACCTCTTCTAGGCACCACCACAGGTTAAAGGGACACAGAGGTGGTGTGAGCCTAAAGCCATGAACCGGATAAACAACTGGACACAGGAGACTCTACCAACAACACAAGATAGAACAGTGTCCACGGAGCTTGCCAGTGCACGCCACTGGCCATGACCATACGACAGGCTGTGATGATGGTATGGGGTTCCTTGCACCGATCTGGCCCGCCCTCGCGTCACGGTCCTAAGGTGACTGATGCTAACCTGTGCAAACGCCCCATCTGCGACCTATGGCTGCTAAGTTAGACACGGAAAGGATGATGATAGGCACCACCAACGTGTTTGAAGGGTATGGTTGTGTAAAGCGACTGGACAAGCCTTTGGCAACCCTGGAATGAAAGGTGTAACTAACAACCTGGATTCTAGGAGTGGTTGCAAGGATGATAACGCCTCGAACAAGGTGGAATAGGATGGGGATACGAAAAAGAAGTCATGAGGATCATAGGGAGAAGAACAGGTCTACAACAGGGTGTTGTTCAGGAGCGAGATGGGTGTCATGAAAGTGCTGTGTTGCAACGAGATAATGATCCAAGGCATGATGGTGATGGTAGAGAGGAAACCAAGACCAGCAGCACCAGCAGGATAAGCTGTCTAGGCTAGGGTTGTTATTATCCTGTGCTGGGTGTTAGCAGACAGGTGCGGCGACACAACACTGTGACAGTTCCCAGGGGGTAAAGACTTCAGCTGTGTGCTGTTGACAAGAAGACCACGATCGATGACATGGCTCGAGAGGATCAAGAGAGGGTGTTGTGATGTTGCCCAGGATAGACGTGAACCGGATCAAGATGATGACCCTGAGCTGAATGAAAGAGAGTTTGTGTTACTAGTGTGGCGGTGAAGGATAACAAATCGAGGTGTATGGACAACAAGAGGACTTGTTTATTTTCTTAGCAGCGCTTGTTCTAATCATCCACAAGGGAACAACAACCGGTTTGCCTGACCATTGGGTGTATGAAACGACTAGACAGGAGATAGAGGTAGCCCCCGAGAAGAGGAAAAATGAAGAAGGAAGGTGACAGCGAACGACAATATTTGAAACCGATGTGGACTTTGGGTTTGACGACTTGACTGAGGGTTGTGTTTTGTGCCGCTTGCCCATGTAGAGGGTGTGCATGTTTGCCTTACTATATATGTATTGATATTATGTAGATAGGGATGTGATGGGTAATGGGGATAAGAAATAAAAGAGAAGACACCCTGTTATGTGGTACGGGTGTTTATTACAGTAAAATATAATACACATAACACTACACACATATGATACTCATAGTTGTACAGTTCCTGGAGTAAGTCCGTACTCCCCTTTAAAATAAAAGTACAGATGGGATCCGAGGATGATATCGAGCCCAGGGTTCGAGCAACCTTAGGAAAGTTAGGAATAAACATTAGAATATATGAAATTGAGCATGTTTAGGTGTAAATTTAACTATAACATAACTGATATGACACCCGATCCGTGCAGGTCCTCTCTCACGGTGAAAATAAACAGATTTCTCCATGCTGCTGATTGTACTCCCCAGGTTCCTTGTAACTCCGGTACCTCATTTTACTCCGAGAGTCGAGTCTAGCAAACCTCGGCCCTGTGGTAGTTGATTCACAAGTGAGCTTAGCCCCCGTGTTCAACCCGGGGCTGACTGAGGATTGAGTATGCGTGACGAGATGAGTTGTGACAGTTGAGTAGAGTTGTCCTTGGACAGGTGATCTTGGTAAACCTGCAACTAAGAGGCTCCCTGTGGTGTGAATCCTCGACACATTGGGTGGGTCAAAGGAACACATGCCATATATTTATGAAGTATAGGAGGTGGAACGTGAATCTTTCACGTGTCTTCACAGAGCCTAATCTGAGACGCTTATCTATTACAGTATAGGGACTCAGGATAGAGAGCTTGTACAGATATTTTGTAATTGGGTGTGTTTGGGTGAATGGTGGGTGCCGCACTGTATGCTGCCGAGGTTCCAAAAGGAGTTTCCGTAACATGTTTAATAGGTAAAGAACAGCTTGGGATACTTTATGACCCTGGGGTGGGGATGCCCGGTGCAGAGACAAAAGGACGATTTGCCTATAATGGCCGAGCGGGAGTCTACTACCCGAAAGTCAGCCCCTCTCCAGTGAAGCCTTAATAGAGTGTTGAAGACGAGAGCTGATTCAGGCCCTAACGCTTGTTAGAGGCGGCCAGTCACTTTGAGCAGCGATCACGGAACATTTGCAGTTTAAAACCCAGCGGGCGGGTGGTTAGTTATGGAAAGTTACTGCCCGTGTACTGCAGGCTGTGCTTATTGTGGAATGTATGACCGAAGAGGCTCAGGCTTTGGTGGCTGACAGGATCAGGGACTTTAGCGGTGAGGTAGTTGAATTTGAATTCGAGAGCCCTGACCTACTGATAGATAAACCTGTCGGAACACCCCCCTGAATAGGGGAGTGTAGTATCTGAGCTTATGTGAGACAAGATGTGGAGCTCTCTGGTGTCATTTGGTGTAGTAGATGGAATGAAGCTCCTGCTGTGCAATCGGAACTCCTTCACCAGACCCCCAAGACTCCCTGAACCTGTGTCCCAGCGAACTTAGGGCTGCTCTATTTGTGCACGGTAAACATGAGCCATTGTCTCAGGCAAGGACCGATGCAGAAGACAACAGGGGGTTTAGACGAGAAAGTGTCCGCCTCTTCCGCTCGGCTGAGACCCCAGGTCTAAACGGGACACGCTAGATCAAGACTCACCGTACCAACCAACTATACACCCGAATGTGGATGTGTGGCTGGGAGCCCTGTGGATCTTGACCGACCGCAACAAGGCAACCTTCACTGGCTTACAAACCTGAAACAGAGTGTAATCAACCGTGATAAGTGGATGGATGAGCACACATACACTCCCTAGCTTGTACGGAAGGAACAAGAGAAAGGGAGGTAGCTGGTGGTGGAGGGGGAATAAGTAGTGAAAAAAGGAACAGAGTTAGTGCACGATTTCAAATCTCAGAAAAACGTCACATACAGTCCAACACCACTAAAAACCAAGCTGCTGAGGCGAGGGTGTCAGACAAGAAGAGACTGTGGTCTCAACACGGCATAAAAAAACCGCAAGAGTGTCCAACCCCAGCAGCAGGCCAACACACCTCCAACGTAAGTAATATACAGCCCTACTTCAGAGGGTTGTTCGAGACCATTGCCTTATCCCAGGGAACCTGTATGGTGTCCACTAAACGCTCAGTAGCAATGAGAACCTACCTGTTATATATACGGAGTGGCTAACCCTTTGAGTTGTGATTCGCATGAAGGACACAAAGAAACATTTCCACACACCCTTCTTCTCTCTCGGTCAACGTGCCGGAGAGGAAACTAGACACCAGCTCTTCTCTTCAATGTCTATCAACTCGCAAAAGTGAGGAACATAGCCGAGGAGCTCCCAACTCTCGGCAAGGTGGCCAATCTGGTGGGAGCTACACGTCTATCTAATAGTGGGAGTGGAGGATGGGAGGCATGGAGGGAAGTGTTGGTGTATGACAAGAGATTTATGAAGTGAGAGACGAGACAGCAAGTATGGCGGGTACAGTGAGGGTGAGACATATGTGAACGCTAAAAATCCTCTCCAAGATAAGGTTCTCAACAATTACCATCTGAAGAACCCTGAGTTTATCAACCTAGTCCATGGCTACGATAACAGGATCTGACGAGAAAATGATAGTGTCGAAGGCACCGCGAGAAGAGGGTAAGTCGAACGCTAGAGTTGAGCGATGCAGACTGGAGACAACACGCCAACCGAAACCCCGATGCTGCCCGCCCCATGGACTCCCCAGCTTGGAGGACATTGATTTCAAAGACTCGGTACAGCAAGCAGACGCCAACTCGCAGAAACGGCAGAAACCGAGTTATAAGGGAGCAACATGGACTCTAAGTGCTAAGACCAGGACAGCTACGGGAACATACTAACAAGAGAGAGATGGAGGTGACATGTAGAGCGGAGCTAGCCTTTGGCAACAGCAACAACAAGTCAACTGAGACCTCAACCATCAGCTGCTCCGGGTAACCCTCTGCTGATCTACAGTCTAAGGTATGGGATATAGTGAACAAACTGATGATATCACGGAAGGTCGACACAAAGACCAGGTGAGAAAAGATAATCAGGTAAAGAGTGGAAGGACCCAATTGGAGCGTGTAGCAGGAGGAATAAAATCGGAATTGCAGAACCAAGAGACTGGTGCGCTCGAACAACAACCGCCCGGCTCGACAGGTGCATACAGAACTTGCAGGAGAATGGTATTTTCTGTACATGGAAGATAAAGTTGACATGAGGAGTTAGAAAGTGGTTATAGGGAAACGCACGGGAAAGGATCCACCTCAGTTAAGAGAGCCAATTCACTATCATCTGGGGTGATGAGAGAGGCGAATGGGGTGGATGACGTCGATCCCACTCAGCTGAAGTAGTTGGATACGCACTGTAGATATTAAGACCTCTGACTTTTGGAAGCAGTTGAGATTGAGAGAGGGGGTAACCGATCAGCCTGCAGTTTGATGCAGAGACACCAGGGGATAGGGAGGATAGTGATGGCTGGAGCAACCTCTATTTACAGACCCGACGGAAGAGTAGAGAAATAGGACAAAGACTGCAGAGAAACCTCAAACACCCCCTCAGACACGACCTCGAGAAACATTGAGTTTTACAGTTGAGAACCTGAAGCATGTTCTCCCACTCGGATCAGCCTCGGCACGATGCTGTTCCCATGTCCTGCCTCTCCTGAGCCTCATCGGGCCTATAAGCCCCAGCCTCCCCAGCTCAGCAGCAGCAGCAACCCCCGGAGTGAGGATAGGGTGTTGGAAATAAGACGAGGTGGTTACACCACACCAAAGGATAGGGCATTAGGCCAAGAGTATCTTTGTGAATAAGCCACGAGAAACAAAAGGAGGTAAAGATAAGCCCAGATAACATGTTACCCAGAGAGACAAGTAAATAGAGGCATCTCTACATACATTCTCAGCCAAAAAGTCTTCCGGATAAGAGTGTCTGGTAGACCTGACAGAGCTCATGGAACCTCTGGATGATCAAGGGGAGAGTCAGTGTAAAAAGTAAAAAGATAGATGAGCACTGCTCCGACACTACTAAGTTGCATTAGCCCAATAGAAACTGACAGAGCAATGCTGACACTGGAAAAGGAAGGTTAACGTGATAGGAGGAGAGAGACAGACAACAGTGATGATTACCAACAGGGTGGGGTGTGATAATCAAACAATGATGAGCAAGAGGAACAAGATACAACGAGGACAGGCTGCGAAAGGACACGAAAGCGCGAAGAGTAAAAGAACGACGGAGAGGTCAAACGGGTACGTAAGAAAGTAAACGAACCCCAAGGAATTCTCACGCAGCTAGGTCAGAATAGAGGAGCAAGGATACAAAGAAGAGGACAAAGAAAGATGCAATGTACAATAATAACTTTTAATCGCGGAATGCAAACAAGGATGCAATCGAGACAATGTAACATGTCAAAAGAGGAATGAACACCATGTACAATAAAAATGATGAGATCACGTCGTTACTACAGCAATCCAAAACCGGCTTCCTTCAATTTCAAAGACTCAGGGACAATCGCCGCCTGATCGCCAAGGGGCCGATGGACTGATAAGCGCCGGCGCCTCATGAGGAGATTACGCCCATGTAGAACCTTCTGCTGTTGCAGGCTGCTTCTTCTTCTCCCGATCACCATCGGACTGAGCAACGGAGCCCCGATGAGTTGACGAGCTCCCTCCGTCTCTGCTGTAGCGGAGCATGGGTCGGCCAACCCTGAGGGTCTGCCGCCGGGTGATCCGCGAGAGATTTTGACAATGTAAACCAAGACCTCCTTTGAGATGTCAGGTGGGCGAGCCTCAACAGAACCCCGGTCCTCGCTCGACACAAACGGCCGAGGGCCAGATGAATCGGGGTTACCGCTGAAGAGAGCAGCTCAACATCCACCTGATCCTGCTCCTGGTCATTGTTTGATCTTCGCATTCACATCGGAAGGCCGAGACTAGCTTGTTGGCTAATAGTAACCATAGCATGGGGTGCAGAGAGTAGCGTGAGGCAATGTGTGACGTGAGCTAAGTGTTTTCCAGATAATGTCTGCGAATGTATCCCGACAGTGAAAGTGACCATATACAGGAGGGACCGATTATCACGTATCCTGTTGTTGTATGGATGGTATTGTGTTCTATTGAACTGACTGAATCCAGTCTCAGAAATTGGTAATGCTAACGCCCTCAGGGGGCAGTGACAGAGGACTGGATAGTGAAAGACCTTAACGTGTGTGATCCGAGCTCTGTGACGGGTCTGAGGAGTTGCTTGTCACAGCCCTAGTAGTGTCATCTGCCTCGGCGACCCTCTCCCTCGGCCATCCGCAGTGAGGCCCCGTGTCCTTACAATCATTCTTGGAGCTGTCCAAGGCGGATGCCTGGTCACCTCCCGCGAAAACTGCCTAACCAACAGAACCTCCTTGCTCGGATATATCGGCATCATTTTGCTTAGGCTGTGGAGACGATGGGGATTGTGCTCGGGAACGTATCACGATTTGGAAACACATCTGGTAGCTCGGCAGTGTTCAAGCCAAACATAGGTGGTACGAATAGAATGGGACAGGTTGTTGAGAAAAGGTTTGCGATACGGCTGGGCACACAGAAGGTCCGCACGCTTGCCGTCGGCTTCGGATGAAACCATCACGCCGGCCAGGGGTGTGTAAAGAGGAGGGTCACGCCTGTGCTGGTGTGGATATGTAGAGGAGTAATTGAATGATCTTTCGAAAGAGAGTACCCAGCTCTTGGACGTAAGATGAGCTCTGGACAAGGACGAAAGATCGGAACCCCTGACCAGCAACTGTCCTGACATGGAGATGTGCAGAGGACCGTCCACCGCGGTGTGTAAGCAAGGTCTGCTTGGCGGTCGTGAGAAGGCAAGACAGGCTCGAAGCTCTGCAAATGGCGAGAAAACGGGGCCGGATACACCCACAGGGCAATGGTTGCCATTTTAGCTCTGTTTTTTGATTGATCTTCGCTTGAGCGCCAGCGACCCGGTCGACCAGTTCTGAGATCTTGCACACCACTTGGCAACCTGCGCCAGTGGAAGAAGGTCATCAGCAGTTTAGCGTGTGGCAAGTGATCGAGAGGACTTTCCAACAGCGAAGGCAGAGCCCTGGTGAGCCTCTCTGCTGCACGGCTTGGAGGGGGTCCGGAGGAGTGAGGAGGTCCCGCATAGTCCTGGGAAGGCAAGGTGAGCTGCTTGCGGCCGCTAACCTTGCCGCAGGCTTCGACGTGATCCCCAAGGGCTACGTGACCAGACCCCGTGTCTTGCAGTTCTCCTCACTTTACTTGGGTATATAGATAAAATATATAATGGAGCTTCCGTGGATCGCGGGGTTTGAAGATATAGGTTGGTTAAGGATAGAATTCAACAGAAATGTTTTTCTTCCAAGGTAAGAAAAACGTAGGGTACAATTTCACAATACAGTCAGGTGATATGTTCTCAGGGTTGTCTTGATGTGTTTGAGGACACGTGGAAGGAGGTGTAGTGGTGCTGGAGAGGTACATCAAAAAAAGGGACTTCGCTGTTGTTCCCAACATTGCTGTAAAGGAGCAGCTCACAGAGAGAGCTGGCTGAATGCTTTTGACAATCTCCTCTATCACTATGGCATGTGCCGTGGATCAACACTAACATACACCCAGGAGTCTAATTCCTGTGGATAGGGGATCAGGCCGTAACGCTCGTAGTCGACATTGTCTGACCGATCCCACCTCGCGAGACAGCACTCTCTTTTTCTGAACATCTCTACCCATAGGAGCTCACTCGGTTTCCAAAGCAGCAGCCTCAGTCAGCTCCTTCGACGCGGACCCGGGTTCCCTGGACGCTGGGCTTAGTCACAGCTCTCTTCA
>NW_025536660.1:0-52940 GCF_020615455.1 Coregonus clupeaformis
GTTATAGTCAGCATCATGTTATCATATCAGTGTGTGTGATTAGGAGGGGTCAGTACATGACGACACAGATCAAGCCTAGTTCTGGATTACAGCATACTTTCAATGAGAAGTATTTTATAATCCAGAACTAGACTTAATCTGGGTCCGGGAAACTGTCCCTAGGTGTTTTGAGAAATACAACATTTATGGGGCTTGGAAAGAAGAGTTAAGCCCTTTAGGTTAGGTAAACAAATGTTTTAAAGTAATGATCACTATGATGCAACCATCAGAATGTCCATGTAACTTCCTGTTGTATTCGTCCATTGGTCCACCAGGTGAATCAGCCGTTCCATGGATTGGATCTATTCCACAGCTGGCACAAGTGATTCAACTTGTCATCTAATCATCAAAACCTTGACTAGGTGAATCAGGTGAAGTAGTTTAGGGCTACTACTAAATTGTGAAACGTCTGGGGGGTCCCCAAGGAGAGGTTTGCGAACCACTGCTCTAAGTTACTCTGATAATAACCTCTTCCCCAGGCTCAATAGCTTGTCTAGAGCCTGGTAACACTGTGCAACATCGAGGAGAGAGAGAGAGAGAAAGCGAGAGAGAGAGGGAAAGAGAGAGAGAGAGAGAGAGAGAGAGAGAGAGAGATAGAGAGAGAGACTGCTACAGCTATATTAGGTGGGACTTTGAAAAATGCAGAAAATCGGCAATCAAAATAAATGTTCAATTCAATTCCCGTTCTGAAAACAGTCATCTGGACAGAGAGAGAGACTTCTCTGACAACAGTTATGTACAGTTGAAGATGTGTTACAATGCAGCAGTTCTGGAATATGTAGTTCCACAATTGACTGAATAGACGTGTAACAATGTAGCAGTTCTGGAATCTGTAATTCCACCGTTCAAAATCAAATCAAATCAAATGTCCTTTGTCACATGCGCCCAATACAACAGGTGTAGACCTTACCGTGAAATGCATGCTTACAAGCCCTTAACCAACAATGCAGTTCAAGAAATAGGGTTAAGAAAAGATTTACTAAATAAACTAAAGTAAAAAATAAAACAAAAAGTAACACAATAAAATTACATAACAATAACGAGGCTATATCCTGGGGTACCGGTACCGAGTCAATGTGTGGGGGGGTACAGGTTAGTCAAGTTGACTGAATAGTCCACAGTTATACTGAATAGTGAGTATGTGTTGATCACTATTCTGAGTTAGACTGTCTATCCTATCTAATATTGACCTGCAGTATTAGTAGTTAGACTGTCTGTCCTATCTAATGTTGACCTGCAGTATTAGTGTTTAGACTGTCTGTCCTATCTAATGTTGACCTGCAGTATTAGTATTTAGACTGTCTGTCCTATCTAATGTTGACCTACAGTATTAGTAGTTAGACTGTCTGTCCTATCTAATGTTGACCTGCAGTATTAGTGTTTAGACTGTCTGTCCTATCTAATGTTGACCTACAGTATTAGTAGTTAGACTGTCTGTCCTATCTAATGTTGACCTGCAGTATTATTATTTAGACTGTCTGTCCTATCTAATGTTGACCTACAGTATTAGTATTTAGACTGTCTGTCCTATCTAATGTTGACCTGCAGTATTAGTAGTTAGACTGTCTGTCCTTTCTAATGTTGACCTGCAGTATTAGTGTTTAGACTGTCTGTCCTATCTAATGTTGACCTACAGTATTAGTAGTTAGACTGTCTGTCCTATCTAATGTTGACCTGCAGTATTATTATTTAGACTGTCTGTCCTATCTAATGTTGACCTACAGTATTAGTATTTAGACTGTCTGTCCTATCTAATGTTGACCTGCAGGATTAGTATTTAGACTGTCTGTCCTATCTAATGTTGACCTGCAGTATTAGTGTTTAGACTGTCTGTCCTATCTAATGTTGACCTGCAGTATTAGTATTTAGACTGTCTGTCCTATCTAATGTTGACCTACAGTATTAGTATTTAGACTGTCTGTCCTATCTAATGTTGACCTGCAGTATTAGTATTTAGACTGTCTGTCCTATCTAATGTTGACCTACAGTATTAGTATTTAGACTGTCTGTCCTATCTAATGTTGACCTGCAGTATTAGTATTTAGACTGTCTGTCCTATCTAATGTTGACCTGCAGTATTAGTGTTTAGACTGTCTGTCCTATCTAATGTTGACCTGCAGTGTTAGTATTCTCCTGGCAGGTTGAGTCTACTCTATACACTTCTCACGCTCCCTATATTTACCTGCGATATACAGTACATCTCAAAGTAGAAAAAGATTTTCACCCTCTAATCTGAACCAGGAACACCACTTATCTTCAAACCCAGCTCTGTGCTTCACAGCTGACAACAGAGACATGACAGGAGACAGAGAGAGAGAGAGAGAGAGAGAGAGAGAGAGAGAGAGAGAGAGAGAGAGAGAGAGAGAGAGAGAGAGAGAGAGAGAGAGAGAGAGAGAGAGAGAGAGAGAGAGAGAGAGAGAGAGAGAGAGAGAGAGAGAGAGAGAGAGAGGTATATATATAGAGAGAGTGCTAGTAACAACTGCACAGGTTGTTGACTGTTGACACATGCTGGGAGAAGCCGGGAGAAGACAGAGAGCCTGGAGAGACTGTTAAAGAGATGGAGGGGAGAGAGTGGATGTGAAGACAGGGGGTGGTCAGGCTTCAGATACCCACCAGGAGACCATCATCTCCAGCCCTGCAGGAGAGGAGAGGAGAGGAGAGGAGAGGTGAAGAGAGGAGAGGTGAGTAGAGGAGAGGAGAGGAGAGCTGAAGAGAGGAGAGGAGAGGAGAGCTGAAGAGAGGAGAGGAGAGGAGAGCTGAAGAGAGGAGAGGAGAGGAGAGCTGAAGAGAGGAGAGGAGAGGAGAGCTGAAGAGAGGAGAGGAGAGGTGAGGAGAGGAGATGGCTGCCTTTGTTGCCCTAGCCATATCTCTCGCCACCCTCTCACTAACTCCATCATCTCTCTCTCTCTCTGTCTCTCTGTCTCTCCACCCCCCCCTTTCTCTCTCTCTCTCTGGACTGTGGGAGGGATAACTAGCAGATTGACCAAATTCTCATCAATATTCAAATCTCAAAATAAAAGCTCTTTTCTATTAATTTATGCAGGAGCAATCAAGTACCAAAGGCTGTTGTGTGTGCTTGACTTCATGCGTTTGTGGTGTTCGTGGTGTGTGTGTGTGTGTGTGTGTGTGTGTGTGTGTGTGTGTGTGTGTGTGTGATCCACTAACAGCCGTTTTTTCCGTGTTTGTGTTCTTCCATTGACTTTTCTTTAAATGATGTATTGGTCTGAAGTAGGGAATTGTCACTACAAAGATACAGGCATGCATCCTAACTTAGTTGCCGGAGAGGAAGGAAACCGCTCAGGGATTTCACCATGAGGCCAATGGTGACTTTAAAACAGTTACAGAGTTGAATGGCTGTGATAGGAGAAAACTGAGGATGGGTCAACAACAGAGGGAAAGAAAGGAAGCCTGTACAGAATAAATTTTTTAAATAAAAACATGCATCCTGTTTGCAACAAGGCACTAAAAGTGATAACGCAAAAAATGTGGCAAATAAATTAACTTTTGGTCCTGAATACAAAGTATTATGTCTGGGGCGAATCCAACACAACTCATCACTGAGTACCACTCTTCATATTTTCAAGCATGGTGGTGGCTGCATCATGTTATGGGTATGCTTGTAATCGTTAAGGACTGGGGAGTTTAAGCCCAGGCAAAATCCTAGAGGAAAACCTGGTTCAGTCTGCTTTCCACCAGACACTGGGAGATTAATTCACCTTTCAGTAGGACTATAACCTAAATCACAAGGTCAAATCTACACTGGAGTTGCGTTCCAAGAACACAGTGTATGTTCCTGAGTGGCCAAGTTACAGTTTTGACTTAAATCTACTTGAAAATCTAAGGCAAGACCTGAAAATGGTTGTCTAGCAATGATCAACAACCAATTTGACAGAGTTTGAAGAATTATGAAAATAATAATGGGCAAATGTTGCAAAATCCAGGTGTGGAAAGCTCTTAGAGAGTTACCCAGAAAGACTCACAGCTGTAATCGCTGCCAAAGGTGATTCTACAAAGTATTGACTCAGGGGTGTGAATACTTATATAAAGATATTTTTATATTTCATTTTCAATAAATTAAAAACATATTTTGACTTTGTCATTATGGGGTATTGTGTATAGATGGGTAAAAAATTAATAATGTTTTCATCCATTTTGAATTCAGGCTGTAACACAGCAAAATGTGGAATAAGTCAAGGGGTATGAATACTTTCTGAAGGCACTGTAGTCATTCAAAAATCATGTTAAACACTATTATTGCACACACAGAGTGAGTTCATGCAACTTATTATGTGACTTGTTAAGCACATTTTTACTTCTGAACTTATTCAGGCTTGCCATAAGAAAGGGGTTGAATATTTATTGACTCAAGACATTTCAGCTTTGTTCCCCAGCCCTCCCTCCCCGGTTCCCAACCACCCCACCCTGCACCATCATTACAGGGTTGTAGCATAACAGCGAGTGGCAGACTGACATATGAAATCTCTTTAGCAGCATATTTTTGGTATTTCGGTATTATAAATAATTAATAATAATAATAATAATAATAATAATAATAATAATAACAATAATAATAATAAAGTAAAAAGTTCTACTAAGCTAACAAATGGAATTGTTTTAAGATGGTTATACCATGGATCATTTAGCTATTTGATTTTACATTTTAGAACCCTTTTAGGTATAAAAAACTAATAGGTAACAATGGTTTGATAAAATATTTAATTTATCCTTTACTACTGTAGCCCATAGAAATGCATTGAATAACACATTCATAGAAGGGTTACCTTCAGATGAGTTCCGTGACACTTGTGGTCCTCTGTAGCTCAATTGTTAGAGCATGGCGCTTGTAACGCCAGGGTAGTGGGTTCGATCCCCGGGACCACCCATACGTAAAAATGTATGCACACATGACTGTAAGTCGCTTTGGATAAAAGCGTCTGCTAAATGGCATATTATTATTATTATTGTGGGGGTCGTAGAGCAAAACGGAGAACAACATCGTGTTCTGAGAGTCTCCCTTTCCACAGTGACCCAAATGGTTCGGACGCTAAGGACGTTTTTCGTTGGAGAAGACCGATTTTCAAGATGTCTCATGGTCTGACAAACTCCGCTGTAACTCAGCTACCTTCCACCGCAGATGCGGAAGACCTATATAGGCGGATGTGGTGGATTGAGACACAGCCCATGCCAAAAAAAACATATCTCTAGCTTAAACTGATGGATTTTGATGGGGATTTTTGTACTATCTTACTTAGATTGACGCACGGGTGTGTCAATAGACTATTTTAATGCTTAACAGCCATAAATAGGACGGCTGTAGGATCCGTATATTATTGTCCATTGTTCATTAAAGCTGCAAAATCTAACTTTTTGGGCGACCTTACCAAATTCACATAGAAATGTGAGTTATAGATCTGTCATTCTCACTGAAAGCAAGTCTAAGAAGAGGTAGATCTGTTCTATGTGCGCTATTTCTATGCATCCCGTTCCTAAGTTTCGTTTTTGCGTCTTTTACATTGGTTTTTATTTTACACCAGCTTCAAACAGCTGAAAATACAACCAAAATTGTTATGGAAAATGTATTTCCCAGCGGTTTTGATGGTGCAATGATTCTTTAAACTATACTTTTATTTTATTTTTTAAAGGTTGTTATTCATTTCAAAATTCCATCCATGGTATACCCTCATATATCCTATATTTATAGAGATGGGTGTATTGCACCAGATAACATATGTTACTGGAGGGGACAGCATTAGCAGTGTAGTGATTGAGAGGGAACAGCAGGAACGGGGCATGAACCTGAGTCCTCTGGGGTTTCAGGGCATAGCCCACTGCCACCTGCGCCATACAGGTCCAGACCTCATGGCAAAGGCAGCTTGCAGAGCATACTGATGCAATAAAGCAATGTGAATGTTCAGTCTGGAAAGAGAGCACAGTCTGTAGTTCATTAGACAGACAGTGGTTTCAACCACACTGAGATGCATGAACACACATTCAATCTTATATATCATTGTCTGTTTTTGTCCGTCAAAGGTACAACTCAAGTCAACTATTTTCTGAGGAGTTTGGACAAGTTGCATCCGTCAGAAGCGGACCATTTGTGTGTTTTTCTGTCAGACAATCATCTCCATTCATTGTCCTGTAACTCCCATTGAAAAAGCATTGGCTCCATCAGAAATACTCTGACACAAAGCCCCAGTGTGTCCACGGACTTGAATGCTGTTGTATGTCTTGGCTATGTTCCATGTCCATACTAGCATAGCTCTTGGATGGATGCCCAATACGGCGATTCATATTAGGTGTATGCTATTGTGGATATTAGTTAAAGGCCTTAGCGTAAAGATATGTAGAACATCTAACGTGCAGGTTCTGTATTTACATGAAAGTCTGCTCAAGATTCCAGTTCAATATTTGTAGGTATTAAAATACACATCTAGGAATTCTACTTGGTTTGAGCTCTCGGATGACAGAGCAACACCAGAACAGACAGTAAAGCCTAACTGCCTGGGGAATAGAGAACGCTACCAAAAGATAAAAGCAGGAGAGATATTCCTGATTATGTGCAGAGTCCCAAATGAAACCCTATTCCCTACATAGTGCACTACTTTTAACCAGAGCCATATGAGTCCTGGTCAAAAGTAGTGCGCTGTATATGGAACAGGATGTCATTTGGGACGCACCCTATAAATATTAAAGCTAACCCCGTCCGTACTAAAATAGCAGCAATAATAACACTATCGCATTAATAGATCACTTACGCATGGCTGTGTGAGCAGAGGAGACAAGGCATGCTTCCCAAATGGAACCCTATTCCCTACATAGTGCACTACTTTTGACCAGAGCCCTATGGAACCCTGGTCTAAAGTAGTGCACTATGTAGAGAATAGGGTGTCATTTTGGACACAGTCATAGAGCACAGAGATATGTAGATATTCAGATGGTCTGTAGACAGCTCTCTACTGTCTGTTCCCTCCTGACAACACTCATCAGATACGGAGATATTCAGATGGTCTGTAGACCGGTCTCTACTGTCTGTTCCCTCCTGACAACGCTCATCAGATATGGAGATATTCAGATGGTCTGTAGACCGGTCTCTACTGTCTGTTCCCTCCTGACAACACTCATCAGATATGGAGATATTCAGATGGTCTGTAGACTCTCTGTCTCTCTTAATCTCTTTCTCTCTGCCAGCTTAAAACTCACTGATTAGAGAGAGAAGGAGAAAGTGTCTGAGGAGAGAACAGAGAGCGATAGAGAGAAAGTGTCTGAGGAGAGAACAGAGAGCGATGGAGAGAAAGTGTCTGAGGAGAGAACAGAGAGCGATAGAGAGAAAGTGTCTGAGGAGAGAACAGAGAGCGATAGAGAGAAAGTGTCTGAAGAGAGAACAGAGAGCGATGGAGAGAAAGTGTCTGAGGAGAGAACAGAGAGCGATAGAGAGAAAGTGTCTGAGGAGAGAACAGAGAGCGATGGAGAGAAAGTGTCTGAGGAGAGAACAGAGAGCGATAGAGAGAAAGTGTCTGAGGAGAGAACAGAGAGAGATAGAGAGAAAGTGTCTGAGGAGAGAACAGAGAGCGATAGAGAGAAAGTGTCTGAGGAGAGAACAGAGAGCGATAGAGAGAAAGTGTCTGAGGAGAGAACAGAGAGCGATAGAGAGAAAGTGTCTGAGGAGAGAACAGAGAGCGATGGAGAGAAAGTGTCTGAGGAGAGAACAGAGAGCGATAGAGAGAAAGTGTCTGAGGAGAGAACAGAGAGCGATAGAGAGAAAGTGTCTGAAGAGAGAACAGAGAGCGATGGAGAGAAAGTGTCTGAGGAGAGAACAGAGAGCGATAGAGAGAAAGTGTCTGAGGAGAGAACAGAGAGCGATGGAGAGAAAGTGTCTGAGGAGAGAACAGAGAGCGATAGAGAGAAAGTGTCTGAGGAGAGAACAGAGAGAGATAGAGAGAAAGTGTCTGAGGAGAGAACAGAGAGCGATAGAGAGAAAGTGTCTGAGGAGAGAACAGAGAGCGATAGAGAGAAAGTGTCTGAGGAGAGAACAGAGAGCGATAGAGAGAAAGTGTCTGAGGAGAGAACAGAGAGCGATGGAGAGAAAGTGTCTGAGGAGAGAACAGAGAGCGATAGAGAGAAAGTGTCTGAGGAGAGAACAGAGAGAGATAGAGAGAAAGTGTCTGAGGAGAGAACAGAGAGAGATAGAGAGAAAGTGTCTGAGGAGAGAACAGAGAGAGATAGAGAGAAAGTGTCTGAGGAGAGAACAGAGAGATAAGGGAAATGAAAGTGGGAGAGAAAGAGAACAGAGACTGATAAATGTGACCTGACACATTTCTTCCTCCTCAGGGCTGAAGGCTCTCAGTCGCTACCGTACATTCTGACACATAGAGCTTAGTCCGTGATTAGAGTGATCTGAGCAATCAGGCACATTTATCAAAGTTTGCTGCTTAATTCTGTCATTCATCACACTGACCAGGAGGACTGATTGTAATTAAAACTTCCATCACTCAGCCGCTGTGAATTAAACACCCTAATTGAACAAGAACGAACATGGCTGGCGTTGCTACGCACATGCACACAAGTGTGGCTAGATACTGAGATACGCACACACACACACACACACACACACACACACACACACACACGTTGCAACTGGCGACGAGCAGCTTCTCTCCTTCTCACCCTGCTCTGCTCTGGTTTCAGATGTTGGATTCACCCTGACTGAGAGACAACATCAGATACCACATAGTGGATTCACCCTGACTGAGAGACAACATCAGACACCACATAGTGGATTCACCCTGACTTAGAGACAACATCAGACACCACATAGTGGATTCACCCTGACTGAGAGACAATATCAGACACCACATAGTGGATTCACCCTGACTGAGAGACAACATCAGAAACCACATAGTGGATTCACCCTGACTGAAAGACAACATCAGAAACCACATAGTGGATTCACCCTGACTGAAAGACAACATCAGAAACCACATAGTGGATTCACCCTGACTGAGAGACAACATCAGAAACCACATAGTGGATTCACCCTGACTGAGAGACAACATCAGACACCACATAGTGGATTCACCCTGACTGAGAGACAACATCAGACACCATATAGAACTCAATGCATAGAAGAACAACTGGGTTTGAAAGATAGGATACAGACAAACTAAAGCACCAATATAACACTTGACTGGGGATGGGGAAGGAGGGAGGGAGTTAGAAAATATTAGCTTTTATTTCATGTTTGTATCCTTGAGCGAGGGAAGACAGTGCCAGCCCCAATCAGACCTGCTATCAACCAAACACTATGTCTCATATAACATTCCATTGCCCATAGGGCTCTGGTCAAACGTAGTGTACTACATAGGGAATAGGGTGACATTTGGGACGCAGACGAGATGTTAGCCCTCCTCGCTGACTCATTCCACCACTACCGCCAACAGGAAAAAACTGTGTGTGTGTGCGTGTGGTGTGTGTGTGTGGTGTGTGGTTTGTGTGTGTGTATGTTGTGTGTGGTGTGTGGGTGTGTGTGTGTGTTTGTTATCCCCTACCCCAGGGCCAGCATTATAACAGCAGTGTTTATGACATCAGCCACAGATAAAGCTTCTTATCCTGGTAGTGTGATGCATGGGAGTTAGATGAACTGACAAACATGGGGGACAGAGAGAGAGAGAGAGAGGAGGAGGAGGAGAGAGAGAGGAGAGAACCAGAGAGGAGGAGGAGAAGGAGGAGAGAACCAGAGAGGAAGAGGAGAGAGAGGAGATAACCAGAGAGGAGGAGAGAGAGAGGAGAGAATCAGAGAGGAGGAGGAGAGAGATGAGATAACAGAGAGGAGGAGGAGAGAGAGGGGAGAGAATCAGAGAGGAGGAGAGAGAGGGGAGAGAATCAGAGAGGAGGAGGAGAGAGAAAGGAGAGAATCAGAGAGGAGAGAGAGGGGAGAGAACCAGAGAGGAGAAGGAGAGAGAAAGGAGAGAACCAGAGAGGAGGAGAGAGAGGGGAGAGAACCAGAGAGGAGAAGGAGAGAGAGAGGAGAGAAACAGAGAGGAGAAGGTGAGAGAGAGGAGAGAACCAGAGAGGAGAATGAGAGAGAGAGGAGTGAACCAGAGAGGGAGTTGGTGTGACACTCTGGCTCTAGGACTTTTGTATGTGAGCTAGAGTGTATGTTGTTTTGTTGGGGATTTGGGTGTTTTTCTATGTTGGTAGTTCTGTCGGGTGTATTTCTATGTTTGCAGGTCTGTGGGTTGTTTTTCTAGGTGGTTGTATGTTGTAGTCAATGACTCCCAATCGGAGGTAACGAGTGTCAGCTGTCGGCTCGTTATCTCTGATTGGGAGCCATATTTAAACTGTCACACTCTGGCTCCGTCAGCCCCCTTAACCTGGCAGCCCTCTGACTCTGCCTTGTGGCAGCCTCCTGCTGCTCTCGTCGCCCCAGCCATGGCCCCCAAAAATTTCTTGGTTGCTCCTTCGCTAGCTCGCGCCCGTTGCTCCTCTCTCCGTCGCCTCTCCTCTGTTTTTCGCTCCATGGACGGCGATCCATGCCGTCCAGGATTTCTTCCCACGTCCAGGACCCTTTACCGTCCAGCAGTTCCTCCCATGTCCAGACCCTTTGCTCCTGGGACGCGCTGCTTGGTCCTTTTTTGGTGGGTTATTCTGTCCATAACTCCTGTGTAGGTAGGTCCTGTTGCCGCTGTTACGCTGCCTCCTCGCACCACCTCCTCTCGGCTTTGGCTGCCTCCAGCTCTTCACGAGGAGAATATCGCCTCCCTCGTGAAGAGCTGGAGGCAGCCAAAGCGAGAGGAGGTGGTACGAGGAGGCAGCGTAACAAGCGGCAACAGGACCTACCCACACAGGAGTTATGGACAGAATAACCCACCAAAAAGGACTAAAGCGCGTCCAGGAGCAAAGGGTCTGGACATGGGAGGAACTGTTGACGGTAAAGGGTCCTGGACGTGGGAAGAAATCCTGGACGGCATGGATCGCCGTCCATGGAGCGAAACAGAGGAGAGGCGACGGAGAGAGGAGCAACGGCGTCGCAGAGCCAACGTCGGAAGGACGAGAGGCAACCTCAAGAAAGGGGGCACATGGCTTTGGCGACGGAGCAGCAGGAGGCTGCCACAAGGCAGAGTCAGAGGGCTGCCAGGTTAAGGGGGCTGACGGAGCCAGAGTGTGACAGTTGGGGAGGACAACAGGATACTATATCAGGAGCGATATAACCTGTATGTAACCCACACCATCCCTTCACTCTCCCAGCAGTAGTAACACCATCCCTTCACTCTCCCAGCAGTAGTAACACCATCCCTTCACCCTCCTAGCAGTAGTAACACCATCCTTCACCCTCCCAGCAGCAGTAACACCATCCCTTCACTCTCCCAGCAGTAGTAACACCATCCTTCACCCTCCCCACAGCAGTAACACCATCCCTTCACCCTCCCAGCAGCAGTAACACCATCCTTCACCCTCCTAGTAGTAGTAACACTATCTCTTCACCGTCCCAGCAGCAGTAACACTATCTCTTCACCCTCCCAGCAGCAGTAACACCATCCTTCACCCTCCATCAGTGTGTGTATGTCTGTGTGTGTGTGGTCTCTCTGTCATAAATCCTGTTGAAGTGGAGAGGAGTGCCTGGAAGGCTCACCACTGCTGACAACCTCCATCCCTCAGTGAGCCTACACACACCCACCCACCCACTACAGTACACACACATCACAGCACAAAACAAGACCAGCAACACAGGAGTGAGAACAAGAGAACAGCGGAAACGCAGCCTATCCAGCCGTGACTCACACTGCCCATATGCGCATCGAACAAGAGTAGCCTAATGTGCTTTTGGTGCCTGTATACTTCATATTTACAAACATAAAAAACTGTTTTTTTTCTCCATGTTATATATATATTTTTAAACCAAGCATAGCCTCCCCTCCTCTCAATTAAGGCTTTTTTTGTCTTCCCAATGAAATCGCGAAGTAGTCAATACTGTTGATATGGTTTGGCTCTTGAAAACACTTGGAAATAAATCTTAATCACCAAATCTTTACTAAAATATCAAGTTTGAGAGGAGTAAAACAGTGAGCTGACATTCCCTTTTTATCTATGCATTGTAGGCAGGACCACATTATTTTAGCCATGCAGGTCCAGTTTTGAACTTGCATAAAACGCCCTCCATGATGTAGGCTACGTGTCCATGCTTGTTTTTCGTTAAATTTTATTACAACCAAACTTATTAGAATGATTCAACTTCCTGGTTTTATGGTGACAACGTCCGTGGCGCTCTTGCAATGCAACTTCTGGAGATGTGTGAACGCGATCTGATCTGTAAAATGGTTCCGGTTATGTTCATAAAACATTGGCTTATTTGGGAGCAGTAGAACAGGGAGTGGGCATTCTACCTTTCTATTTATATTGGATCTTTGTCCAGCTACTGTGAAAAGTTTGGATGTGTGTAAAACCCTCCATAATCTGCCTTGTTTTAATATAATATGCCAACGGGAGAAATGATGGTGCCTGTAAGTGTGACATAGCCTATTTTTAAAACAAGTTAATATTGCTTATTGACAATGTTTGGCATGTCCATGCTCAGTCATAATGCAATTTACAGTAGGCCTAGCCCCTATATGTGTGAATACTATTGAAAACTATTGACGCCATGCAATTACTTAGAACAATGTGGACTGCAAATGGATTCAAGTTAACATAATTAGCAAAGATCGGTCTACATTTTGTTATTTGGTTTCTGTAACCAATTTAACAAATTATAACGGACCAACATTTAATTGGAGTTGATTTCAAGGCAATACATAAAAGACCGTAAATGCACAACTTGAAGCAACCGCATATTTAACTATTAATTATTTATCAAGGTAAAGGCTAAGGTTTAGGACAGGGTTAGTGATCAAGGTAAGGGCTAAGGTTTAGGACAGGGTTAGTGATCAAGGTAAGGGCTAAGGTTTAGGACAGGGTTAGTGATCAAGGTAAGGGCTAAGGTTTAGGACAGGGTTAGTGATCAAGGTAAGGGCTAAGGTTTACGACAGGGTTAGTGATCAGGTTTAGGACAGGGTTAGTGATTTACATTTTTTACATTTTTAGTCATTTAGCAGATGCTCTTTTCCAGAGCGACTTACAGTTAGTGAGTGCATATTTTTTTTTCTCATACTGGTCCCCCGTGGGAAACAAACCCACAACCCTGGCGTTGCAAACGCCATGCTCTACCAACTGAGCTACACGGGACTGTGTGATCAAGGTACGGGCTAAGGTTTAGGACAGGGTTAAAACAGAGACAACTCTTGCAGAGCCGTTGTATAGCGGTAACACTCCCTGGAATAAGTCATATATATGACTCTGCACTGGAGCGTCCAATCCCAACAGCCACTGTTTCTCTCCCACTCGCCTGTCTCCCACTTAGCGTTCCTTACTGTCTAAATAAAGTGAAAAATATCAACAACAAAAAAAATATGTTTAGGCATTAATTACGAGTGGTTAAGGTTTTGGGAAAGGTTTAAAACAAAACATGACTGCCTAGAACTGGGATTGAACCCCCGTCCACAACGCCCTGTGAGCTTTACTTTATGGTAATATCGCTCACCATTGCCCC
This sequence comes from Coregonus clupeaformis, assembly GCF_020615455.1. Classification (NCBI taxonomy): domain Eukaryota; kingdom Metazoa; phylum Chordata; class Actinopteri; order Salmoniformes; family Salmonidae; genus Coregonus; species Coregonus clupeaformis. Next base: position 13,622 of record NW_025536660.1, read on the forward strand.
TAGTGGCCAGTTTTGAAGGCGATTCCCAACGTCTTGGGGAGCTGGACGGATGTTGGATTTCGCATTGGAACTGGTGAGACCTTGCTGAATATATCACGTAGCGATCCTCTTTACAAAATCCCACCAAGTGGGTTAACCCTTATTGGCGCGACGCGTAGGTTCTTCTCCTGTCACGCCATAGACCCGGGTTTGCTTTCCTGCCCTGCCGTTTACTACAATACTAAACTTTTCAATGACAACCAATAAATTATGATTAGAACCCTTTTGAAGCGATCTTCACCCTTCACATGTTCCATGTACAGTGAGGGAAAAAAGTATTTGATCCCCTGCTGATTTTGTACGTTTGCCCACTGACAAAGACATGATCAGTCTATAATTTTAATGGTAGGTTTATTTGAACAGTGAGAGACAGAATAAATAATTAAAAATCCAGAAAAACGCATGTCAAAAATGTTATGAATTGATTTGCATTTTAATGAGGGAAATAAGTATTTGACCCCTCTGCAAAACATGACTTAGTACTTGGTGGCAAAACCCTTGTTGGCAATCACAGAGGTCAGACGTTTCTCGTAGTTGGCCACCAGGTTTGCACACATCTCAGGAGGGATTTTGTCCCACTCGTCTTTGCAGATCTTCTCCAAGTCATTAAGGTTTCGAGGCTGACATTTGGCAACTCGAACATTCAGCTCCCTCCACATATTTTCTATGGGATTAAGGTCTGGAGACTGGCTAGGCCTCTCCAGGACCTTAATGTGTTTCTTCTTGAGCCACTCCTTTGTTGCCTTGGCCGTGTGTTTTGGGTCATTGTCATGCTGGAATACCCATCCACAACCCATTTTCAATGCACTGGCTGAGGGAAGGAGGTTCTCACCCAAGATTTGACGGTACATGGCCCTGTCCATCGTCCCTTTGATGCGGTGAAGTTGTCCTGTCCCCTTAGCAGAAAAACACCCCCAAAGCATAATGTTTCCACCTCCATGTTTGACGGTGGGGATGGTGTTCTTGGGGTCATAGGCAGCATTCCTCCTCCTCCAAACACGGCGAGTTGAGTTGATGCCAAAGAGCTCCATTTTGGTCTCATCTGACCACAACACTTTCACCCAGTGCTGTTCTGAATCATTCAGATGTTCATTGGCAAACTTCAGACGGGCATGTATATGTGCTTTCTTGAGCAGGGGGACCTTGCGGGCACTGCAGGATTTCGGTCCTTCACTGCGTAGTGTGTTACCAATTGTTTTCTTGTTGACTATGGTCCCAGCTGCCTTGAGATCATTGACAAGATCCTCCCGTGTAGTTCTGGGCTGATTCCTCACCGTTTTCATGATCATTGCAACTCCACGAGGTGAGATCTTGCATGCAGCACCAGGCCGAGGGAGATTGACAGTTATTTTGTGTTTCTTCCATTTGCGAATAATCACACCAACTGTTGTCACCTTCTCACCAAGCTGCTTGGCGATGGTCTTGTAGCCCATTCCAGCCTTGTGTAGGTCTACAATCTTGTCCCTGACATCCTTGGAGACCTCTTTGGTCTTGGCCATGGTGGAGAGTTTGGAATCTGATTGATTGATTGCTTCTGTGGACAGGTGTCTTTTATACAGGTAACAAGCTGAGATTAGGAGCACTCCCTTTAAGAGTGTGCTCCTAATCTCAGCTCGTTACCTGTATAAAAGACACCTGGGAGCCAGAAATCTTTCTGATTGAGAGGGGGTCAAATACTTATTTCCCTCATTAAAATGCAAATACATTTATAAAATTTTTGACATGCGTCTTTCTGGATATTTTTGTTGTTATTCTGTCTCTCACTGTTCAAATAAACCTACCATTAAAATTATAGACTGATCATTTCTTTGTCAGTGGGCAAACGTACAAAATCAGCAGGGGATCAAATACTTTTTTCCCTCACTGTAGTCCCACACACCCTTTACGACAGTGGGTTGACCTTTGACCTTTGAGACAAAGATAAATGAATTGATGACTGCTGTTCAACAGTCATTATAACTACTAATAGTTATTAAATGGTGCAGTGATATTGATTTGAAGGTTTCCACTCTGTTGAAACTCTAGGAAACTGTTTATACAGCTGCTCACACAGATGAGTTTGTGTGTTGGACACCAGGTGTGCTCAGCTGTGTGTGTGTGTGTGTGTGTGTGTGTGTGTGTGTGTGTGTGTGTGTGTGTGTGTGTGTGTGTGTGCACGTGCATGTGTATGTATTCCCCTCCCAGCGTGATCATCTGGGACTGCAGTATTAGTTCAGCTGCAAAGGAGTAGTTAGCTGTGTCTATGTTGATCTGAAAACCCTACAGTATGAGTCACCTATGTTATAGTCTAAATATTCTCTCTAAACCCTACAGTATGAGTAATCTATGTTATAGTCTAAATATGATCTCTAAACCATACAGTATGAGTCATCTATGTTAAAGTCTAAATATTCTCTAAACCATACAGCATGAGTAATCTACTAAGGTGTTAAAGTCTAAATATTCTCTCTAAACCATACCGTATGAGTCATCTATTAGGGTGTTACTGTCTAAATATAATCTCTCTGACACATATGTTCACTAAAAGTTTTTCCCAGTGCTTGACTTGAGCAGGAGCTCACCGGAGCTGAGTACTGGCACCTCAATGTTTTGACTACTTTAGTTCCTGCACATCTTATTGAATATTAGTTCAAAAGTCCTGTGGAGTTCCTGCACCTACATATAAACTACTCAAAATGACTACCAGCACCTATTTCAGTCCAAGTCAAGCACTGCTTACACTCCATGTATACTGTAGTCCCGTGTAGCTCAGTTGGTAGAGCATGGCGTTTGCAACGCCAGGGTTGTGGGTTCGTTTCCCACGGTGGACCAGAATGAAAAAAAAAATATTATGCACTCGCTAAGTCGCTCCTGGATAAGAGCGTCTGCTAAAAGACTAAAATGTGAAATCTAAATGTATATCCAGCAGCAGTTGTGAATCAAGGTATATGATAGTGTATGTTTGGCTCTCCTATTCTACCTCAGAGAGAGAGGAGGACGGAGAGAGAGAACAAAGAGCAAGAGGTGAGAGAGAGAGAACCAAGAGTGAGAGGTGACAGAGAGAAAGCAAGAGAGAGAGGACAGAGAGGCGTGAAATCAAAAGGGACCTTTTAAACAGATGAGACAGTGTTACAGGCACACCATACTATACACTGCATGCCTACAGTGCGTGTGTGTTTGTGCTGTCTGTGTTGCACGCGCAGCTTACTGCAGTTATTTTTAAAACACAATGGCGAGAGAGCAGTAATTATTGTTGGCCTTGAACGACTAATATACTTTTAAATGCTTGCAATTTCCCAAGAAGCCTTGTATGTCCCTGACGGGTTCCAGTGTGTGTGTTCATCATTTAACAGAGGTTAAAACAGGAAGGAGATTTCATGACCAACCGGGACTCTGATCACTCTACAGCAAAACCAATCACTGAAAACCTCACGATAACACATCACCAAAATTCTGAAGTCCACTCACTGTGTTTCTCACTGCCAAGTGTGTTTCTAATAACAACGCTTTGACCCTAAGGTCAACTGTTAGAGAGACTGCTGAGCACCACTATCACACCAGTCTAAATCAGAAACGGATTCAAATGCAGAGATGGAAATCAATCATTTTCAGCACATCCTGTTACCTCTGCCCTAAAACAATAACCAGCTAAAGCAGTCTGCCTGTCTGTCTGTCTGCCTACCTCGCTGTCTGCCTGCCTGCCTGTCTGTATAAGGAGTGCTTTAGAAGATTAATGCACAACTCTACCTGTCAACTCATGGAGATAGTGAGGGAGAAAGAGAGAGAGAGAGAGAGAGAGAGAGAGAGAGAGAGAGAGAGAGAGAGAGAGAGAGAGAGAGAGTTTAACGGTAGAATTTAAAGATCTCTGTCATCATGTTAAAGTTAAATGTACAGACTGATCCAACAGAAATGCTGCGGCTGCTTCCTAACGCTGACACAACGTTTATCTAGATGGAACTGCATGTTCTCATCTCTCTCCCTCATTCTGTCTATCTGTCTCTCTCTTTCTCTGAGTCTGTCTGTATCCTCTATCTCTCTCTATCTCTCTCTCAGTCTGTCTGTGTCCTATCGCTCTATCTCTCCATATCAATTCAATTTCGATTCAATTTAAGGGCTTTATTGGCATGGGAAACGTATGTTAACATTGCCAAAGCAAATGAAGTAGATAGTAAACAAATGTGAAATAAACAATCAATATTAACAGTAAACATTACACTCAGAAGTTCCAAAAGAATAAAGACATTTCAAATGTCATATTATGTATATATATATGTGTTGTAACAATGTGCAAATAGTTAAAGTACAAATGGGAAAATAAATAAACATGAATATGGGTTGTATTTACAATTGGTTTGGGCGGATTGTGGTAAGCATTTAGACCACTAATGTCCCTTAACAGCACTTAACCCAATTCTGGATAAGAGCGTCTGCTAAATGACTAAAATGTAAATGTAAATGTGTTTGTTCTTCACTGGTTGCCCTTTTCTTGTGGCAACAGGTCACAAATCCTGCAGCTGTGATGGCACACTGTGGTTTTTCACCCAGTAGATAAGGGAGTTTATCAAAATTGGGTTTGTTTTCGAATTCTTTGTGGATCGCTGTAATCTGAGGGAAATATGTGTCTCTAATATGGTCATACATTTGGCAGGAGGTTAGGAAGTGCAGCTCAGTTTCCACCTCATTTTGCGGGCAGTGTGCACATAGCCTGTCTTCTCTTGAGAGCCAGGTCTGCCTATGGCGGCCTTTCTCAATAGCAAGGCTATGCTCACTGAGTCTGTACATAGTCAAAGCTTTCCTTAAGTTTTGGTCAGTCACAGTGGTCAGGTATTCTGCCACTGTGTACTCTCTGTTTAGGGCCAAATAGCATTCTAGTTTGCTTAGTTTTTTTGTTTGTTCTTTTCAATGTGTCAAGTAATTCTCTTTTTGTTTTCTCATGATTTGGTTGGGTCTAATTGTGTTGTTGTTGTTGTCCTGGGGCTCTGTGGGGTCTGTTTGTGTTTGTGAACAGAGCCCCAGGACCAGCTTACTTAGGGGACTCTTCTCCAAGTTAATCTCTCTGTAGGTAATGGCTTTGTTATGGAAGGTTTGGGAATCGCTTCATTTTAAGTGGTTATAGAATTTAACGGCTCTTTTCTGGATTTTGATAATTAGCGGGTATTGGCCTAATTCTGCTCTGCATGCATTATTTGGTGTTTTACGTTGTACACAGAGGATGTTTTTTGCAGAATTCTGCATGCAGAGTCTCAATTTGGTGTTTGTCCCATTTTGTGAATTCTTGGTTGGTGAGCGGACCTCAGACCTCACAACCATAAAGGGCAATGGGGTTCTATAACTGATTCAAGTATTTTTAGCCAGATCCTAAATGGTATGTCAAATTTTATGTTCCTTTTGATGGCATAGAAGGCCCTTCTTGGCTTGTCTCTCAGATCGTTCACAGCTTTGTGGAAGTTACCTGTGGCGCTGATGTTTAGGCCGAGGTATGTATAGTTTTTTGTGTGCTCTAGGGCAACAGTGTCTAGATGGAATTTGTATTTGTGGTCCTGGCAACTGGACCTTTTTTGGAACACCATTATTTCCAAAAAATAATGGTGTTCAGGTCTGACAGAATCTGTGCAGAAGATCTAGGTGCTGCTGTAGGCCCTCCTTGGTTGGTGACAGAAGCACCAGATCATCAGCAAACAGTAGACATTTGACTTCAGATTCTAGTAGGGTGAGGCCGGGTGCTGCAGACTGTTCTAGTGCCCTCGCCAAGTCGTTGATATACAGTGGGAGAACAAGTATTTGATACACTGACGATTTTGCAGGTTTTCCTACTTACAAAGCATGTAGAGGTCTGTAATTTTTATCATAGGTACACTTCAACTGTGAGAGACGGCATCTAAAACAAAAATCCAGAAAATCACATTGTATGATTTTTAAGTAATTAATTTGCATTTTATTGCATGACATAAGTATTTGATACATCAGAAAAGCAGAACTTAATATTTGGTACAGAAACCTTTGTTTGCAATTACAGAGATCATACGTTTCCTGTAGGTCTTGGCCAGGTTTGCACACACTGCAGCAGGGATTTTGGCCCACTCCTCCATACAGACCTTCTCCAGATCCTTCAGGTTTCGGGGCTGTCACTGGGCAATATGGACTTTCAGCTCCCTCCGAAGATGTTCTATTGGGTTCAGGTCTGGAGACTGGCTAGGCCACTCCAGGACCTTGAGATGCTTCTTACGGAGCCACTCCTTAGTTGCCCTGGCTGTGTGTGTCGGGTCGTTGTCATGCTGGAAGACTCAGTCATGACCCATCTTCAATGCTCTTACTGAGGGAAGGAGGTTGTTGGCCAAGATCTCACGATACATGGCCCCATCCATCCTCCCCTTAATATGGTGCAGTCGTCCTGTCTCCTTTGCAGAAAAGCATCCCCAAAGAATGATGTTTCCACCTCCATGCTTCACGGTTGGGATGGTGTTCTTGGGATTGTACTCATCCTTCTTCTTCCTCCAAACCCGTGAGTGGAGTTTAGACCAAAAAGCTCTATTTTTGTCTCATCAGACCACATGACCTTCTCCCATTCCTCCTCTGGATCATCCAGATGGTCATTGGCAAACTTCAGACGGGCCTGGACATGCGCTGGCTTGAGCAGGGGGGACCTTTGCGTGCGCTGCAGGATTTTAATTTGTGACGGCATAGTGTGTTACTAATAGTTTTCTTTGAGACTGTGTCCCAGCTCTCTTCAGGTCATTGACCAGGTCCTGCCCGTGTAGTTCTGGGCTGATCCCTCACCTTCCTCATGATCATTGATGCCCCACGAGGTGAGATCTTGCATGGAGCCCCAGACCGAGGGTGATTGACCGTCAACTTGAACTTCTTCCATTTTCTAATAATTGCGCCAACAGTTGTTGCCTTCTCACCAAGCTGCTTGTCTATTGTCCTGTAGCCCATCCCAGCCTTGTGCAGGTCTACAATTTTATCCCTGATGTCCTTACACAGCTCTCTGGTCTTGGCCATTGTGGAGAGGTTGGAGTCTGTTTGATTGAGTGTGTGGACAGGTGTCTTTTATACAGGTAACGAGTTCAAACAGGTGCAGTTAATACAGGTAATGTGTGGAGAACAAGAGGGCTTCTTAAAGAAAAAATAACAGGTCTGTGATAGCCGGAATTCTTATTGGTTGGTAGGTGATCAAATACTTATGTCATGCAATAAAGTGCAAATTAATTACTTAAAAATCATACAATGTGATTTTCCGTCTCTCACAGTTGATGTGTACCTATGATAAAAATTACAGACCTCTACATGCTTTGTAAGTAGTAAAACCTGCAAAATCGGCAGTGTATCAAATACTTGTTCTCCCCACTGTATATGTTGAAGAGGGTGGGGCTTAAACTGCATCCCTGTCTCACCCCACGGCCCTGTGGAAAGAAATGTGTGTGTTTTTTGCCAATTTTAACCGCACACTTGTTGTTTGTGTACATGGATTTTATAATGTCGTATGTTTTATATCTCTCTCTCTCTGTCTGTCTGTGTCCTCTCTCTCTCTCTCTCTCTCTCTCTCTCTCTCTGTCTGTCTGTCTCTCTCTCTCTCTCTCTCTCTCTCTCTCTCTCACTCTCTCTCAGTCTGTCTATGTCTCTCTCTCTCTCTCTCTCTCTCTCTCTCTCAGTCTGTCTATGTCCTCTCTCTCTCTATCTCTCTCTCTCTCTCTCCTCTCTCTCAGTCTGTCTGTGTCCTCTCTCTCTCTATCTCTCTCTCTCTCTCTCTCACTCTCTCTCAGTCTGTCTGTGTCTTCTCTCTCGCTCAGCTGGCAGACGCAGTGTCAGACAAAGAGAGAGAACAGAGAGACAGAGGCTGAGCTTACGATAGATATGAGTTGTAAGAGGAAGGGGTGAGAGGAAGACTAGAGGGGTGGATGGATGGACAGAGGAAGAGGAAGGTGTGAGAGGAAGACTAGGTTTGTGGATGGATGGACAGAGGAAGAGGTGAGAGGAAGACTAGCAGTGTGGATGGATGGACAGAAGAAGAGGAAGGGTTGTGTGTGTGTGTGCGTTCTCCTACCAGGTTGTTTCCTCCACAGTGACCTCTCCTCCCTGAGAGAGCAGCTATTTATCAGAACTAAATTAGATGTCAAGGGTCAACACACATGCACACAGATAGAGACACACACACACACACACACAGATATAAACAGCGTCCCCACCACAGGATGCCTATTTGTCACCGCAAATGATGAAAACAGCATGGCAGCTCCAGACACAAACACACACACACAGACACAGACACAGACACAGACACAGACACAGACACAGACACAGACATAAGTATCCACACCCCTGAGTCAATACATGTTAGAATCACCTTTGGCAGCGATTACAGCTGTGAGTCTTTCTGGGTAAGTCTCTAAGAGCTTTGCACACCTGGATTGTACAATATTGGCACATTATTATATTTTTAATTCTTCAAGCTCTGTCAAGTTGGTTGTTGATCATTGCTAGACAGCCATTTTCAAGTCTTGCCATAGATTTTCAAAACATTTTAAGTCAAAACTGTAAGTAGCCACTCAGGAACATTCAATATCGTCTTGGTAAGCAACTCCAGTGTATATTTGGCCTTTTGCTTTAGGTTATTGTCCTGCTGAAAGGTGAATTTGTCTCCCAGTGTCTTTTGGAAAGCAGACTGAACCAGGTTTTCCTCTAGGAATTTGCCTGTGCTTAGCTCTATTCCGTTTATTTTTATCGATGACAAGCATACCCATAACATGATGCAGCCACCACCATGCTTGAAAATATGAAAGGTGATACTCAGTGATGTGTTGAGTTGGATTTGCCCAAAACATAACACTTTCTATTCAGGACAAAAAGTGAATTGCTTTGCCACATTTTTTTGCAGTATTACTTTAGTGGCTTGTTGCAAACAAGATGCGTCTTTTGGAGTATTTTTTTATTCTGTACAGGCTTTCTTATTTTCCCTCTGTCATTTAGGTTAGTATTGTGGAGTAACTACAATGTTGTTGATCCATACTCAGTTTTCTCCTATCACAGCCATTAAACTCTGCAACTGTTTTAAAGTCACCATTGGCCTCATGGTGAAATCCCTGAGCGGTTTCCTTTCTCTCTGGCAACTGAGTTAGACTGGGTGTATTGATACACCATCCAAAGTGTAATTAATAACTTCACCATGCTCAAAGGGATATTCAATGTCTGCTTTTTTTTTTACCCATCTATCAATAGTTGCCCTTCTTTGCTGTCACGATCGTCGTACGGAATAGACCAAGGCGCAGCGTGTTGAACGAACATGTTTATTTATCTTTAGTGATAAATACCGACAATAAACAAAACAACAAACGACTCGTGAAGTCCACGGTACAAAACACAAAACCAACTGGAACAAGAACCCACAAACACAAAGGGAAAAACAGACAGTTTAAATATGGCTCCCAATCAGAGACAACCAGCCACAGCTGACACTCGTTGCCTCTGATTGGGAGTCACTCAGGCCAACATAGAAATAAACAAACTAGAACTCCCAACATAAAAATACACCACATAGAAAGAACACACCCTGGCTCAACATATAGAGTCCCCGAGCCAGGGTGTTACATTTGCAAAGCCTCCCTGGTCTTTGTGGTTGAATCTGTGTTTGAAACTCACTGCTCGACTGAGGGACCTTACAGATAATTGTATGTGTGGGGTACAGAGATGAGGTAGTCATTCAAAAATCATGTTAAACACTATTATTGCACACAGAGTGAGTCCATACAACTTATTATGTGACTTGTTAAGCACATTTTTATTCCTGTAACTTATTTAGGCTTGCCATAAGAAAGGGGTTGAATACTTACTGAGTCAAGACATTTCAGCTTTTCATTTTTAATTAATTTTGTAAACATTTTTACAAACATCAATCCCCTTTGACTTTATGGGGTATTCTGTGTAGGCCAGTGACACAAAATCTAATTTTAATCAATTTTGAATACACGCTGTAACACAATAAAATGTGGAAAGAGTCGAGGGGTGTGAATACTTTCTGAAGGCACTGTATCAGTATTAAACCACACACACTGAATCCTCAATTCCATTGTCACTTTTTTTTCAACCCAGGTTGGGCTGGCGTCAGTGGGCACAGCTCAAATTGCATTTCCATTGCCCATAGAATTTTGAAATGATGTCATGTTGCTAGGTGGCCAATGTAACTGTGCAACTAGCTTCGCTAATGTTGCTAGTTAGCTAGATAACATTTGTAGAAAGCCCTTTGGTACAACTAGCTAGATAACTAGCTAGTTATGAAGATGTTGAAGAAATAATTAAATTCACCCTCACCACGCTGTAACTAATGTTACCCCATTTAGGGCCCTGAGTTTTGGTTGATCATTTCACATGACCTGGATTTTAACCTTTATTTTAGTTTTTTTCCAGAAATGAGAATTACACCACAAATGAAAGAAATTGTCTGAGGATGGTGCTGGAAAGCTTGATTAAAAAGGTTTAAATAAAGGTTAAAATTCAGGTAATGTGACATGATCAACCAAAAAGCAGGCCCTACCCATACTCCTGCCAGTGTGAGCTAGCTAGCTAAAAAGTTAGCGTCATCGCTAGCATAACAGGCTAGCTAGCTAGCTAAAAAGTTAGCATAATCGCTAGAATAACAGGCTAGCTAGCTAGCTAAACAGTTAGTGAGAGAGAGAGAGAGAAGAGAGAGAGAGAGAGAGAGAGAGAGAGAGAGAGAGAGAGAGAGAGAGAGAGAGAGAGAGAGAGAGAGAGAGAGAGAGAGATTAATTGAGGGAGGCAACAGAATAAGTTGTATATGTTCTTGTAGAGGGCGAGCCAGGAGGAATAACACACACACACACACACACACAGGAGGACTGGAATTATGCACTCCATAAATTGTCATTGTTAATCAAAACGTCCTTGAAAGAGAAAAAAATGGAACATAGAGAGAGAGGGAGTGAGAGAGAAAGAGAGCGAGTAGAAAGAGGGAAGAGAGAGGAGGAGAGTGAGGCCTGGCAGGTGAAAAGATAAGCTCAGCTATTGGTGTGAAGGACGCTTTTTTTTTTTTTTTCAGTTTCCAAGAGTTTCAAGGATCTCCTGTTTTCTGTGGAAGGTGATTTGGCTACCATTAGTACGGAGGCATTGTGAGGGCTGGCATTAGTACTGAGGCTTTGTGAGGAGGGAGATTGGGGAGAGAAAGACTGGATTTCAGCATTGTTCTGTCTCTGTGTTTACAACCAGACATCTTTATCAGAGGAGGGAGAGCAGCGTGCTGAACTGGACAGATGTGGTCTGGTTTAATACAGCTTTATCAGAACAGCAGGCTGAACTGGACAGATGTGATGGGTGATTTGAAGTCAGGCGCAGGAGGGTAAATCACAGAATACAGAGTTTATTCTGGAAAACAGAGTTACGCAGGATAGCGTCAAACAGTCCAGTGCGCAAAACAGGCGCACTGGAGCAAATACAGGCACACAGGGAAAATATACACCGGTAATACAAAATACACGTAGCTCAAACAAGCTATTCTCTCCTCACATAGAACAATCACCCACAAGGACAAGGGGGCAGAGGGAACACTTATACACGTACTAATGAGGGGGTATGAACCAGGTGTGTGTAATAGACAAGACAAAACAAATGGAATGATGAGATGAGGAGTGGCAGTGGCTAGAAGGCCGGTGACGACGAATGCCGAAGCCTGCCCGAACAAGGAGAGGAGGCAGCTTCGGAGGAAGTCGTGGCAACAGATGTGGTTGGGTTTTACAGTACAGACGAAACCACACAGAGACTCAGAGCAATCACTATAGGACCCAAACTTTACAATTATAGAAATGAAAAAGAAAAACACCAATACATCAGACTAAACAAGACATGAATGAAGAGAGCGGTGGGATTGGGGTTAGGATACGAATCGTGTAATCAATGTGTTGGGAGACAGGGAGCCAGTGGAGTTCACAGAGGACAGGGTTGATGTGCTGCCAGGATTAGGAGTTCCATTTTATCACTGTTGAGCTTAAGGAAGTTTTGTTGCATCCATGTTTTTATTGCAGAGAGGCAGGATTCAATGTGGGTCAGAGGTGGGTGAGGATGGACTTGGTGCTGATGTAGATCTGGGTGTCATCGGCATAGCAGTGGATGTCAAGGTTGAAGTGACGGAGGATCTGACCAAGAGGGAGGATGTAGATGATGAAGAGTTAGGACCCAGCACAGAGCCCTGGGGGACACCCTGTAGAACTGCAGCTGAGTCTGAGCCCTGGGGGACACCATGTAGAACTGCAGTGGAGTATGAGGTGTGGTCATTGAGGGAGATGTAGTGGGTCTGGTTTGTGAGGTATGATTGTAGCCAGGAGAGTGCAGTTATACAGGATCTGGCATATAAGCACCTTAATACCACACAACCACACACACACATATACAGAACCCTATATATAAGGTTATTATACAGAACCCTATAAATAAGGTTATTATGCTGAACCCTATAGAGTAAGGTTATTATACAGAACCCTATATATAAGGTTATTATGCAGAACCCTATGGAGTAAGGTTATTATAAAATGGATAAAGTAATCCAGGGGTGGTGGTCCTCTGTAGCTCAGCTGGTAGAGCACGGCGCTTGTAACGCCAAGGTAGTGGGTTCGATCCCCGGGACCACCCATACACAAAAAATGTATGCACGCATGACTGTAAGTCGCTTTGGATAAAAGCGTCTGCTAAATGGCATATTATATTATTATTATTACCCCTCCCTTACCCCAACCCCCCTAAAAAAAATAATAAAAAATATATATATATAACAAAAATATACAAAATTAAAAAATAGATTATTAAACAAATAGAAAAGATAAAAATGTTTAAAATAAAAAGTTAAAAAGAAATTAAAATATCATACAAAACATAGAAAAAAAATAAAATAACACATTGTGAAAGTGGTTGTCCCATTGGCTATAAGGTGAATGCACCAATTTGTAAGTCGCTCTGGATAACAGCGTCTGCTAAATGACGTAAATGTAAAAATGTAAATGTATTATACAGAACCCTATAGAGTAAGGTTATTATACAGAACCCTATAGAGTAAGGTTATTATACAGAACCCTACAGAGTAATGTTATTATACAGAACCCCAGACAGTAAGGTTATTGACCATTAGCTGGATGTGTGCCAGGAGAGTAGAGTCCTCTACACACGTAGGGCTGGCAAAATTACCGTATAACCCTGTAACCGATGGTTATGGATGAAGACCGCCATGAAAATAAAATAACTGTCTAACTGTAAAAAAAATAAATATATGTTACAGCTGACTGAAGACGGGAGGCCCGGGCATTCGTGCAGTTGAGTTTCTGCGGTAACATGGACTCTTTACAACATAATGAAACTTTGTTGCTCCTTGCTGCAACAAGAAAATAGCAAACAGGTCTTCGGTTGCCTAGGCAACACCCCCCACAATGCAGCAGCATACATAGAAATAGAATGAAGAGAACAGGCTTGGAACCTCTATCCCAGGCAATTTGACTGGTCAACTCATGGGTACACTCACAATGACTGTCTGGTATTGTGATGCAATAAATTCCATGGTAATGTAGAATGTCCATTCAAATGAAGTTAAGTGATGTGGCTCATGCAATGGAATGTATTTTTTTGTAATATCAGTTGAGTTGAATCAACAAATCAACAAATCACAGCACATATTGATGGGTACACTTATCCATGTCTCAATTGTCTCGAGGCTTATAATCCTTCTTTAACATGTCTCCTCCCCTTCATCTACTCTCTTAGGAAAAGAGTGTACCTAAAACGGCTGTCCCCATAGGAGAACACTTTGAAGAAACCTTTTTGGTTCCAGGTAGGACCCCTTTGAGTTCCATGTATAACCCTTTACACAGAGGGTTCTACATGGAACCGAAAATAGTTCTACCTGGAACCAAAAAAGATTATACCTGGAACCAAAAAGGGTTTTCCTATGGGACAGACGAAGAACCCTTTTGGAACCCTTTATTCTAAGAGTGTACACTGACTGAAATGGATTTAATAAGTGACATAAATAAGGGATCATAGCTTTCACCTGGATTCACCTGGTCAGCTCCGTCATTTCCTGGTTGCTAAAATTCTAATAGTTCCCCTAACTTCAGTTTATTTTACAAAACAAGCTAGTATAGTGTAGAGAATCATCTAAACCATCTAAACCACTGTGAAATATATGTTCCATAACCCAAAATATACAGTGGGGAAAAAACGTATTTAGTCAGCCACCAATTGTGCAAGTTCTCCCACTTAAAAAGATGAGAGAGGCCTGTAATTTTCATCATAGGTACACGTCAACTATGACAGACAAATTGAGAAAAAAAAATCCAGAAAATCACATTGTAGGATTTTTTAATGAATTTATTTGCAAATTATGGTGGAAAATAAGTATTTGGTCACCTACAAACAAGCAAGATTTCTGGCTCTCACAGACCTGTAACTTCTTCTTTAAGAGGCTCCTCTGTCCTCCACTCGTTACCTGTATTAATGGCACCTGTTTGAACTTGTTATCAGTATAAAAGACACCTGTCCACAACCTCAAACAGTCACACTCCAAACTCCACTATGGCCAAGACCAAAGAGCTGTCAAAGGACACCAGAAACAAAATTGTAGACCTGCACCAGGCTGGGAAGACTGAATCTGCAATAGGTAAGCAGCTTGGTTTGAAGAAATCAACTGTGGGAGCAATTATTAGGAAATGGAAGACATACAAGACCACTGATAATCTCCCTCGATCTGGGGCTCCATGCAAGATCTCACCCCGTGGGGTCAAAATGATCACAAGAACGGCGGCGTAGTGTGTTACTGATGGTAGGCTTTGTTACTTTGGTCCCAGCTCTCTGCAGGTCCTAGACTTGGCGCTCTGGTACTGCTTGCCGTGCGGTAGCAGAGAGAACAGTCTATGACTTGGGTGACTGGAATCTTTTGCAATTCTTTGGGCTTTCCTAGTATATAGGTCAATTTTTTAGGGCCTTCCTCTGACACTGCCTGGTATAGAGGTCCTGGATGGCAGGAAGCTTGGCATCAGTGATGTACTGGGCCATACGCACTTCCCTCTGTAGTGCCTTGCGGTCAGATGCCGAGCAGTTGCCATACCATGCGGTGATGCAACCGGTCAGGATGCTCTCGATGGTGCAGCTGTATAACTTTTTGAGGATCTTGGGACCCATGCCAAATCTTTTCAGTCTCCTAAGGGGGAAAAGGTGTTGTCGTGCCCTCTTCACAACTGTCTTGGTGTGTTTGGACCTCGATAGTTTGTTGGTGATGTGGACACCAAGGAACGTGAAACTCTCGACCCGCTCCACTACAACCCCGTCGATGTGAATGGGGGCCTGTTCGGCCCGCCTTTTCCTGTTGTCGACGATCATCTCCTTTGTCTTGATCACATTGAGGGAGAGGTTGTTGTCCTGGCACCACATTGCCAGGTCTTTCACCTCCTACCTATAGGCTGTCTCGTCGTCATCGGTGGTCAGGCCTACCACCGTTGAGTCGTCAGCAAACCTAATGATGGTGTTGGAGTCGTGTTTGGCCACGCAATCGTGGCTGAACAAGGAATACAGGAGGGGACTAAGCACGCACCCCTGAGGGGCCCCAGTGTTCATCATAGGTAGGAGGATCAGTGTGGCAGACGTGTTCTTGCCTACCCTTACCACCTGGGGGGCGGCCCGTCAGGAAGTCCAGGATCCAGTTGCAGAGGGAGTTGTTTAGTCCCAGGATCCTTAGTTTAGTGATGAGCTTTGAGGGCGCTATGGTGTTGAACATTGAGCTGTAGTCTATGAACAGCATTCTCACATAGGTGTTCCTTTTGTCCAGATGGGAAAGGGCAGTGAGGAGTGCGATTGAGATTGCGTCATCTGTGGTTCTGTTGGGGCAGTATGTGAATTGGAGTGGGTCTAGGGTGGGTCCAGGGTATCTGGGATGATGGTGTTGATGTGATCCATAACCCGCCTTTCAAAGCTCCTACAGACGTGAGTGCTACGGGTCGTTTTTGCTCATCTCATATGTGCAGTTGAAGTCGGAAGTTTACATACACTTAGGTTGGAGTCATTAAAACTTGTTTTTTCAACCACTCCACAAATTTCTTGTTAACAAACTATAGTTTTGGCAAGTTGGTTAGGACATCTACTTTGTGCATGACACAAGTAATTTTTCCAACAATTGTTTACAGACAGATAATTCACTGTATCGCAATTCCAGTGGGTCAGAAGTTTACATGCACTAAGTTGACTGTGCCATTAAACAGCTTGGAAAAATCCAGAAAATGATGTCATGGCTTTAGAAGCTTCTAATAGGCTAATTGACATAATTTGAGTCAATTGGAGGTGTACCTGTGGATGTATTTCAAGGCCTACCTTCAAACTCATTGCCTCTTTGCTTGACATCATGGGAAAAACAAAAGAAATCAGCCAAGACCTCAGAAAAAAAATTGTAGACCTCCACAATTCTGGTTCATCCTTGGGAGCAATTTCCAAACACCTGAAGGTACCACGTTCATCTGTACAAACAATAGTACGCAAGTATAAACACCATGGGACCATGCAGCCGTCATACCGCTCAGGAAGGAGACGCGTTCTGTCTCCTAAAGATGAACGTACTTTGGTGCGAAAAGTGCAAATCAATCTCAGAACAACAGCAAAGGACCTTGTGAAGATGCTGGAGGAAACAGGTACAAAAGTATCTATATCCACAGTAAAACAAGTCCTATATCGACATAACCTGAAAAGCCGCTCAGCAAGGAAGAAGCCACTGCTCCAAAACCGCCATCAAAAAGCCAGACTACGGTTTGCAACTGCACATGGGGACAAAGATCCTACTTTTTGGAGAAATGTCCTCTAGTCTGATGAAACAAAAATATAACTGTTTGGCCATAATGACCATCGTTATGTTTGGAGGAAAAAGGTGGAAGCTTGCAAGCCGAAGAACACCATCCCAACCGTGAAGCACAGGGGTGGCAGCATCATGCTGTGGGGGTGCTTTGCTGCAGGAGGGACTGGTGCACTTCACAAAATAGATGGCATCATGAGGAAGGAAAATTATGTGGATATATTGAAGTAACATCTCAAGACATCAGTCAGGAAGTCAAAGCTTGGTCGCAAATGGGTCTTCCAAATGGACAATGACCCCAAGCATACTTCCAAAGTTATGGCAAAGTGGCTTAAGGACAACAAAGTCAAGGTATTGGAGTCTCCATCACAAAGCCCCGACCTCAAACCTATAGAAACTTTGTGGGCAGAACTGATAAAGCGTGTGCGAGCAAGGAGGCCTACAAACCTGACCCAGTTACACCAGCTCTGTCAGGAGGAATGAGCCAAAATTCACCCAACTTATTGTGGGAAGCTTGTGGAAGGCTACCTGAAACGTTTGACCCAAGTTAAAGAATTTAAAGGCAATGCTACCAAATACTAATTGAGTGTATGTAAACTTCTGACCCACTGGGAATGTGATGGAAGAAAGAAAAGCTGAAATAAATCATTCTCTCTAATATTATTCTGACATTTCACATTCTTAAAATAAAGTGGTGATCCTAACTGACCTAAAACAGGGTATTTTTACTAGGATTAAATGTCAGGAATTGTGAAAAACTGAGTTTAAATGTATTTGGCTAAGGTGTATGTAAACTTCCGACTTCAACTGCATATACTGTATTCTTCTGTATTTTAGACAATGCCACTAGTTCTAATATTTATATATTTCTTAATTCCATTCTTTTACTTTTAGATTTGTGTGTATTGTTAGATACTACAGTGGTGGTCAAAAGTTTTGAGAATGACACAAATACTAATTTTCACAAAGTCTGCTGCCTCAGTTTTTATGATGGCAATTTGCATATACTCCAGAATGTTATGAAGAGGGATCAGATGAATTGCAATTAATTGCAAAGTCCCTCTTTGCCATGAAAATGAACTTAACCCCCCCCCCAAAACATTTCCACTGCATTTCAGCCCTGCCACAAAAGGACCAGCTGCCATCATGTCAGTGATTCTCTCGTTAACACAGGTGAGAGTGTTGACGAGGACAAGGCTGGAGATCACTCTGCCATGCTGATTGAGTTAGAACAACAGACTGGAAGCTTTAAAAGGAGGGTGGTGCTTGAAATCATTGTTCTTCCTCTGTTAACCATGGTTACCTGCAAGGAAACAAGTGGCGTCATCATTGCTTTGCACAAAAAGGGCTTCACAGGCAAGGATATTGCTGCTAGTAAGATTGCACCTAAATCAACCATTTATCGGATCATCAAGAACTTCAAGGAGAGAGGTTCAATTGTTGTGAAGAATGCGTCAGCGTGCCCAAGAAAGTCCAGCAAGCGCCAGGACCGTCTCCTAAAGTTTATTCAGCTGCGGGATCGGGGCACCACCAGTGCAGAGCTTGCTCAGGAATGGCAGCAGGCAGGTGTGAGTGCATCTGCACGCACAGTGAGGTGAATACTTTTGGAGGATGGCCTGGTGTCAAGAAGGGCAGCAAAGAAGCCACTTCTCTCCAGGAAAAACATCAGGGACAGACTGATATTCTGCAAAAGGTACAGGGATTGGACTGCTGAGGACTGGGGTAAAGTCATTTTCTCTGATGAATCCCCTTTCCGATTGTTTGGGGAATCCGGAAAACACCTTGTCCGAAGAAGCCAAGGTGAGCGCTACCATCAGTCCTGTGTCATGCCAACAGTAAAGCATCCTGAGACCATTCATGTGTGGGGTTGCTTCTCAGCCAAGGGAGTGGGCTCACTCACAATTTTGCCTAAGAACACAGCCATGAATAAAGAATGGTACCAACACATCCTCAGAGAGAAACTTCTCCCAACCATCCAAGAACAGTTTGGTGACGACCAATGCCTTTTCCAGCATGATGGAGCACCTTGCCATAAGGCAAAGGTGATAACTAAGTGGCTCGGGGAACAAAACATCGACATTTTGGGTCCATGGCCAGGAAACTCCCCAGACCTTAATCCCATTGAGAACTTGTTGGCGATCCTCAAGAGGCGGGTGGACAAACAAAAACCCACAAATTCGGACAAACTCCAAGCATTGATTATGCAAGAATGGGCTGACATCAGTCAGGATGTGGCCCAGAAGTTAATTGGCAGCATGCCAGGGTGGATTGCAGAGGTCTTGAAAAAGAAGGGTCAACACTGCAAATATTGACTCTTTGCATAAACTTAATGTAATTGTCAATAAAAGCCTTTGACACTTACGGAATGCTTGTAATTATACTTCAGTATACCATTGTACCATCTGACAAAAATATCTCATAACACTGAAGCAGCGAACTTTGTGAAGACCAATACTTGTGTCATTCTCAAAACTTTTGACCATGACTGTACTGTACTGTTGGAGCTAGGAACACAAGCATTTCACTACACCCGCAATAACATCTGCTAAATATGTGTATGTGACCAATAACATTTTATTTTATTTGATTACAGACAGAGAGACAGACAGACAGACAGACAGACAGACAGACAGACAGACAGACGCTACTCCAGATGCAGTATGGAGCCTACAGACAGACAGAGAGACAGAGACAGAGACAGAGACAGAGACAGAGACAGTGACAGAGACAGAGACAGAGACACAGACAGTAGCTACTCCAGATGCATTATGGAGCCTACAGACAGACAGAGACAGAGACAGAGACAGAGACAGAGACAGAGACAGAGACAGAGACAGACACTAGCTACTCCAGATGCAGTGTGGCTGGCCATGACAGCTGTGGCAGTTCTACTTCTTGAGTCGATGGCTAATTAGTCTCACAGGAGATACATTAGGGAGTGTGTGTGTCTGTGTGCCCGTGTGTATGTGTGTGTGTACTCCCAGAGAGGACGCAGCAGCTTGAAGATTTCCCAGGAGAAAGACCGAGACGATCACGATGGATAACTGACAAACAGTAAACAGTTTACCCATGAGCACCGGGGCTGAAGGCTCCATCAGACACAAAATGGCTTCTGTGTTTCACCCCGGGAAGCTAACGGAACCAAACGGAAGCAAAAGGAAGCAAACAGAAGCAAAAGGAATGATTTCTAACGAATACACACCAGGCTGAAGCTACAACACAGACACACCAGGCTGAAGCTACAACACAGAAACACACCAGGCTCAAGCTACAACACAGAGACACACCAGGCTGAAGCTACAACACAGAGACACACCAGGCTGAAGCTACAACACAGAGACACACCAGGCTGAAGCTACAACACA
This sequence comes from Coregonus clupeaformis, assembly GCF_020615455.1. NCBI lineage: Eukaryota > Metazoa > Chordata > Actinopteri > Salmoniformes > Salmonidae > Coregonus > Coregonus clupeaformis. Next base: position 33,827 of record NW_025536660.1, read on the forward strand.
TAAACACACCAGGCTGAAGCTACAACACAGAATCACACCAGGCTGAAGCTACAACACAGAAACACACCAGGCTGAAGCTTCAACACAGAGACACACCAGGCTGAAGCTACAACACAGAGACACACCAGACTGAAGCTACAACACAGAGACACACCAGGCTGAAGCTACAACACAGAAACACACCAGGCTGAAGCTACAACACAGAAACACACCAGGCTGAAGCTACAACACAGAATCACACCAGGCTGAAGCTACAACACAGAAACACACCAGGCTGAAGCTACAACACAGAAACACACCAGGCTGAAGCTACAACACAGAGACACACCAGGCTGAAGCTACAACACAGAGACACACCAGGCTGAAGCTACAACACAGAGACACACCAGGCTGAAGCTACAACACAGAAACACACCAGGCTGAAGCTACAACACAGAGACACACCAGGCTGAAGCTACAACACAGAGACACGCCAGGCTGAAGCTGGAACACAGAGACATACCAGGCTGAAGCTACAACACAGCGACACAGCGGGCTGAAGTTACAACACAGAGACCCACCATGCTGAAGCTACAACACAGAAACACACCAGGCTGAAGCTACAACACAGAAACACATCAGGCTGAAGTTACAACACAGAAACATACCAGGCTGAAGCTAGAACATAGAAACACACCAGGCTGAAGCAACAACACAAAAACACACCGGGCTGAAGCTACAACACAGAAACACACCAGGCTGAAGCTACAACACAGAAACATACCAGACTAAAGCTACAACACAGAAACATACCACGTGAAGTAGAGGAGGCACAGAAACATACCAGGTGAAGGAGAGGAGACACAGAAACATACCAGGTGAAGGAGACCCAGCAACATACCAGGTGAAGAAGAGGAGACACAGCAACATACCATGTGAAGGAGACCCAGCAACATATCAGGTGAAGGAGAGGAGGTCAACATATGGAACCAGAAAACACACAAAGTCAAACCAAGGATTTTACATTGGTACTGGAAATACGCCAGAAGACTGGGAGCACAATTGGAAAAGGATTTTTTCAAATCCTGTCTAGTGCAGAATTAGATTACTTCTTCTGGAGGATTTTAATGTTTAACATTGATTTGTGTATCTGATCATTTGCCAGTTTAACCCATTTTGGCAGGTGAGCGCAGTGCCCAATCCACCAGCAGTAACTACAGGTTTTTTCAACAAGCATTACAGGATGGGAACGGGTCGTCTCATTAAGGTTGTGATATCCGTTCATCATGATCCACTACACCTCATGGTACAACAAGCTGCTTAATACTCATACATGTTTCTTTCTTCGTACATCATTGTGTAAAATATTTATATAGTCTAAAAATATATATATATTACCAACAATCATCTGGAAGTGATGCAGACAATTACATTGATGGAAGTTACAATCTATCTGCAATATTAAACTGATCTACCCCCCCCCAAAAAAATAAAAATAAAAAAAAAGTTACTCTATCTTGGTTATGCTCATAACTTACATTTTGAGCAACATATTAAGTTTGATTTATTCTTAGTTGTTTAGGTAAAAATGAAATGAACAAATCATTGAAATCACGTCCATTCATTTTAATTAAGTACATCGTTATTGTATTATTTTTTTTGGTCAATTTCAATTCAACCCCAGAATAATTATTTCCAGTGTGGTTGAGGGTGTGTAAAAATTCCAATGAAATTCTAATGAAATGTGCCATCTTACTGCCCCAGAGGTCAGGGGTTTAATTCCCGCTTCTGCCTGTCCCACTTTCGGTCCTCTGACTCCTCCTGTTTCTAATCTGTCTAAATAAAGCAAGGAAAAAATGAAGGTGGAATACCACAGAAAATATTCTCCATCGGTCCCTTATCATTAATCAATATTAAGGCTATAAACCACAGTGCAAAAACATATTGATTTTTGTGTTTTTATGCTGCCTTTTACATGCACTAAAATCCCCAAAAAGCGTTTTCCCAACACTCTCTTAAAAACACCAAAATTCATATTGAAGAACCAACTTGGCTGTATCAGAGTACGTCTATTCTGTTTCAATACACTTTCTGTGTATCATAACACTTACATTGGGTTTACGTTCAAACACACACCAAACACCAGATCTCAGGTTAGATGCACTTATTTTCATGGTTTCATTACATAATCATGGTGTTTTGAGTCTTTCTATTTTTACAGACTAGTACACACACACACACTCACAGACACACACACACACACACACACACACACACACACACAGACAGAGCCGTCTAAGGGTGTGTAAAATTGACGGCCCAATGCTGCCCATGGCACAGCTAACATCAAACCAGGATCTTGTGTTTGTGAGTGTGAGTGTGTGTGTGTGTGTCCTTCCCAGTAAGAGGATTTGAAACCCACCAGTCTGTGAAGATTCAAGCAATATATTTCGCTACACCTGCAATATCTGCAAAATATGTGTATGTGACCAATTTTATTTTTCCTCTCTCTCTCTCTCTCAATTCAATTTCAATTCAATTCATACAAGGGCTTTATTGGCATGGGAAACGTATGTTAACATTGCCAAGTAGATAGTAAACAAAGTGAAATAAACAATAAAAATTAACAGTAAACATTACACTCAGAAGTTTCAAAAGAATAAAGACATTTCAAATGTCAATATTATGTCTATATACAGTGTTGTAACAATGTGCAAATAGTTAAAATACAAATAGGAAATTGTGTATTGTGTGTATGGGAGAAAAAAAAAATATGTATGCACTCACTAACTTTAAGTCGCTCTGGATAAGAGCGTCTGCTAAATGACTAAAATGTAAATGTAGATTGCTGAGGAATATTTTTTTAAAATCAATTTTAGAAGAAGGCTGTAACGTAACAAAATGTGGAAAAGTCAAGGGGTCTGAATAATTTTCCAAGGCACTGTATGTGCAAATAGTTAAACTACAAAAGGGAAAATAAATAAATATGGGTTGTATTTACAATGGTGTTTGTTCTTCACTGGTTGCCCTTTTCTGGTGGCAACAGGTCACAAATCTTGCTGCTGTGATGGCACACTGTGGTATTTCACCCAATAGATATGGGAGTTTATGCAAATTGGCTTTGTTTAAAAAAAAATTGTGGATCTCTGTAATCTGAGGGAAATATGTGTCTCTAATATGGTCATACATTTGGCAGGAGGTTAGGAAGTGCAGCTCAGTTTCCACCTCATTTTGTGGACAGTGTGCACAGAGCCTGTCTTCTCTTGAGAGCCAGGTCTGCCTCTTGCAGCCTTTCTCAATAGCAAGGCTATGGTCACTGAGTTTGTACTTAGTCAAAGTTTTCCTTAAGTTTGGGTCAGTCACAGTGGTCAGGTATTCTGCCTCAAAGCAGAATGTGTACCCAGACTGGTATTCACACCCACCCACCCACACTAACAGTGTGTCATGTATAGGTAGATTGTGTAGCATTACTGAAACTAACATAACCTGTATCTACTGATGATATTACAGGACTCGGGGGGTGGTCTAACATAGTGTTGTAGACAGTATAAGAGTGTGTGTAGCCAGCCCAGTGTCTGTTGTAGACAGTTTTAACCCAGTAAACAGCTTTATAGAGTGAGACAGTTTTAACCCAGCCCAGCATGTCACGCTCGTCGAACAGAGATGAGGAACAAGGCGCAGCGTTGCAGGCAAACATACTCTTTATTAGAGACACGATCCAAAACAACAAAACGAAAACGTGACAGTTCACGGTCTAACACAACAGACTAGAAACAAGATCCCACAAACTCTGTGGGGAAACAGGCTGCTAAAGTATGGTTCTCAATCAGAGACAACAAGCAACAGCTGAATCACGTTGCCTCTGATTGAGAACCACACTGGCCAACATAGACAAACAATACTAGAATGTGAAACCTATAACAAAACACATATACTTTACACACCCTGGCTCAACATATTAGAGTCCCCAGAGCCAGGGCGTGACAGTACCCCCCCCTAAAGGCGCGGACTCCGACCGCGCCCACCAAATTCCACAGGGGAGGGACCGGGTGGGCACTCCGCTTAGGCGGCGGATCCCGGCCCGGGCCTGATCCCCGCTCCCTCTCCAACCCCCAAAGTACCCCTGGTCCGGTCTGGCCCGCTGGCCGGACCTGGACTGCACACTGGTGGAGCGGATTGCTCTAGCTCCGGCGTGAAGCATCCGACCGGTGCCGGACCAGCCACCAGTGGAACAGGCACGGGCCGTGCCGACTGGACGACGCACACCACTGGCTTGGTGTGGGGAGCAGGAGCGGGCCGAGCCGGCCTGACGAAATGCACCACTGACTTGGTGCGGGGAGCAGGAGCGGGCCGGACCGGGCTGACGGGCGCACCACTGACTTGGTGCGGGGAGCAGGAACGGGCCGAGCCGGGTTGACGCAAACGCACCACTGACTTGGTGCGGGGAGCAGGAGCGGGCCGAGCCGGGCTGACGAAACGCACCACTGACTTGATGCGGGAGCAGGAGCGGGCCGGACCGGGCTGACGCAAACGCACCACTGACTTGGTGCGGGGAGCAGGGACGGGCCAGCCGGGCTGACGCAAACGCACCACTGTCTTGGTGCGGGGAGCAGGAGCGGGCCGGACCGGGCTGACGGAGCGCACCACTGACTTGGTGCGGGGAGCAGGAGCGGGCCGGACAGGGCTGGACGAGCGCACCACAGGCTTGGTGCGGGAGCAGGAACAGGCCGGGCCGAGCTGGCGACGCGCACCGTAGACTTGGTGCGAGTGGCAGGAACAGGCCGGACCGTACTGGGAACACACACCACTGGCCCTACGTGGGGATCAGGAACAGGCCGGACCGGACTGGCAACACACCCCAGTACCTCTCGCCGTGCCTCTACACCTTCCATCCCCTCTTCGACCAGTGGCCCCCGTAACCTGGCGGCCTCCTCTGCCAACCCGCTGGGCCGCTCTATCGCGGCCTCCTGCTGCCCCGACGTCGTGAGCCCCCCCCCCTAAAAAATTTCTGGGAGTCTCTCTTCCCCGTGGGCCAGGGCTCTATGGTTCTCGCCCAACTCTCGCTCTTCTGCTTCCAATTCCCGCCATTCAGCTCCTCATTCGGCTTGACCCAGTCGAAGCTCTTCCTCCACTGTTCCCAAGTCCACCCTCTCTGCTCCTCACTAGGCTGCTTGGTCCAGTTCAGGTGGGATCTTCTGTCACGCTCGTCGAACAGAGATGAGGACCAAGGCGCAGCGTTGCAGGCAAACATACTCTTTATTAGAGACACGATCCAAAACAACAAAACGAAAACGTGACAGTTCACGGTCTAACACAACAGACTAGAAACAAGATCCCACAAACTCTGTGGGGAAACAGGCTGCTAAAGTATGGTTCTCAATCAGAGACAACAAGCAACAGCTGAATCACGTTGCCTCTGATTGAGAACCACACTGGCCAACATAGACAAACAATACTAGAATGTGAAACCTAGAACAAAACACATATACTTTACACACCCTGGCTCAACATATTAGAGTCCCCAGAGCCAGGGCGTGACACAGCATCTGTTGTTGACAGTGTTAACCCAGCCCAGTGTCTGTTGTAGACAGTGTTAACCCAGCCCAATGTCTGTTGTAGACAGTTTTAACCCAGCCCAGTGTATGTTGTAGACAGTGTTAACCCAGCCCAGTGTCTGTTGTAGACAGCGTTAACCCAGCCCAGCGTCTGTTGTAGACAGTGTTAACCCAGCCCAGCGTCTGTTGTAGACAGTGATAACCAAGCCCAGCGTCTGTTGTAGACAGTGTTAACCCAGCCCAGTGTCTGTTGTAGACAGTGTTAAACCAGCCCGGTGTCTGTTGTAGACAGTGTTAACCAAGCCCAGTGTCAGTAGTAGACAGTGTTAACCCAGGCAAGTGTCTGTTGTAGACAGTGTTAACCCAGCCCAGTGTCTGTTGTAGACTGTGTTAACCCAGCCCAGTGTCTGTTGTAGACAGTGTTAACCCAGCCCAGTTGTCTGTTGTAGACAGTGTTAACCAAGCCCAGCGTCAGTAGTAGACAGTGTTAACCCAGGCCAGTGTCTGTTGTAGACAGTGTTAACCCAGCCCAGTATGTCTGTTGTAGACAGTGTTAACCCAGCCCAGTGTCTGTTGTAGACAGTGTTAACCCAGCCCAGTGTCTGTTGTAGACAGTGTTAACCCAGCCCGTTGTCTGTTGTAGACAGTGTTAACCAAGCCCAGTGTCAGTAGTAGACAGTGTTAACCCAGGCAAGTGTCTGTTGTAGACAGTGTTAACCCAGCCCAGTCCAGTGTCTGTTGTAGACAGTGTTAACCCAGCCCAGTGTCTGTTGTAGACTGTGTTAACCCAGCCCAGTGTCAGTGGTAGACAGTGTTAACCCAGCCCAGTGTCTGTTGTAGACAGTGTTAACCCAGCCCAATGTCTGTTGTAGACAGCGTTAACCCAGCCCAGCGTCTGTTGTAGACAGTGTTAACCCAGCCCAGCGTCTGTTGTAGACAGTGATAACCCAGCCCAGCGTCTGTTGTAGACAGTGTTAACCCAGCCCAGAATCTGTTGTTGACAGTGTTAACCCAGCCCAGTGTCTGTTGTAGACAGTGTTAACCCAGCCCTATGTCTGTTGTAGACAGTTTTAACCCAGCCCAGTGTATGTTGTAGACAGTGTTAACCCAGCCCGGTGTCTGTTGTAGACAGTGTCAACCCAGCCCAGTGTCTGTTGTAGACAGTGTTAACCCAGCCCAGTGTCAGTAGTAGACAGTGTTAACCCAGGCAAGTGTCTGTTGTAGACAGTGTTAACCCAGCCCAGTCCAGTGTCTGTTGTAGACAGTGTTAACCCAGCCCAGTGTATGTTGTAGACAGTGTTAACCCAGCCCAGTGTCTGTTGTAGACAGTGTTAACCCAGCCCAGTGTCAGTAGTAGACAGTGTTAACCCAGGCAAGTGTCTGTTGTAGACAGTGTTAACCCAGCCCAGTGTCTGTTGCAGACAGTGTTAACCCAGCCCAGTTTCTGTTGTAGACAGTGTTAACCCAGCCCAGTGTCTGTTGTAGACAGTGTTAACCCAGCCCAGTGTCTGTTGTAGACATTTTTAACCCAGCCCAGCCCAGTGTCTGTTATAGACAGTGTTAACACAGCCCAGTGTCTGTTGTAGACAGTGTTAACCCAGCCCAGTGTCTGTTGTAGACAGTGTTAACCCAGCCCAGTGTCTGTTGTAGACTGTGTTAACCCAGCCCAGTGTCAGTGGTAGACAGTGTTAACCCAGCCCAGTGTCTGTTGTAGACAGTGTTAACCCAGCCCAGTGTCTGTTGTAGACAGTGTTAACCCAGCCCAGTGTCTGTTGTAGACAGTTTTAACCCAGCCCAGTGTCTGTTGTAGACAGTGTTAACCCAGCCCAGCCCAGTGTCTGTTGTAGACAGTGTTAACCCAGCCCAGTGTCTGTTGTAGACAGTGTTAACCCAGCCCAGTGTCTGTTGTAGACAGTGTTAACCCAGCCCAGTGTCTGTTGTAGACAGTGTTAACCCAGCCCAGTGTCTGTTGTAGACAGTGTTAGCCCAGCCCAGTGTCTGTTGTAGACAGTGTTAACCCAGCCCAGTGTCTGTTGTAGACAGTGTTAACCCAGCCCAGTGTCTGTTGTAGACAGTGTTAACCCAGCCCGGTGTCTGTTGTAGACAGTGTTAACCCAGCCCAGTGTCTGTTGTAGACAGTGTTAACCCAGCCCAGTGTCAGTTGTAGACAGTGTTAACCCAGCCAGTCCAGTGTCTGTTGTAGACAGTGTTAACCCAGCCCAGTGTATGTTGTAGACAGTGTTAACCCAGCCCAGTGTCAGTGGTAGACAGTGTTAACCCAGGCAAGTGTCTGTTGTAGACAGTGTTAACCCAGCCCAGTCCAGTGTCTGTTGTAGACAGTGTTAACCCAGCCCAGTGTCTGTTGTAGACTGTGTTAACCCAGCCCAGTGTCAGTGGTAGACAGTGTTAACCCAGCCCAGTGTCTGTTGTAGACAGTGTTAACCCAGCCCAGTGTCTGTTGTAGACAGCGTTAACCCAGCCCAGCGTCTGTTGTAGACAGTGTTAACCCAGCCCAGCGTCTGTTGTAGACAGTGATAACCCAGCCCAGCGTCTGTTGTAGACAGTGTTAACCCAGCCCAGAATCTGTTGTTGACAGTGTTAACCCAGCCCAGTGTCTGTTGTAGACAGTGTCAACCCAGCCCAGTGTCTGTTGTAGACAGTTTTAACCCAGCCCAGTGTATGTTGTAGACAGTGTTAACCCAGCCCGGCGTCTGTTGTAGACAGTGTCAACCCAGCCCAGTGTCTGTTGTAGACAGTGTTAACTCCAGCCCAGTGTCTGTAGTAGACAGTGTTAACCCAGCCCAGTGTCTGTTGTAGACAGTGTTAACGCTGCCCAGTCCAGTGTCTGTTGTAGACAGTGTTAACCCAGCCCAGTGTATGTTGTAGACATTTTAACCCAGCCCAGCGTCTGTTGTAAACAGTGTTAACCCAGCCCAGTGTCTGTAGTAGACAGTGTTAACGCAGCCCAGTGTCTGTTGTAGACAGTGTTAACCCAGCCCAGTGTCTGTTGCAGACAGTGTTAACCCAGCCCAGTGTCTGTTGTAGACAGTGTTAACCCAGCCCAGTGTCTGTTGTAGACAGTGTTAACCCAGCCCAGTGTCTGTTGTAGACAGTTTTTAACCCAGCCCAGCCCAGTGTCTGTTGTAGACAGTGTTAACACAGCCCAGTGTCTGTTGTAGACAGTGTTAACCCAGCCCAGTGTCTGTTGTAGACAGTGTTAACCCAGCCCAGTGTCTGTTGTAGACAGTGTTAACCCAGCCCAGTGTCAGTGGTAGACAGTGTTAACCCAGCACAGTGTCAGTGGTAGACAGTGTTAACCCAGTCCAGTGTCTGTTGTAGACAGTGTTAACCCAGCCCAGTGTCTGTTGTTGACAGTTTTAACCCAGCCCAGTGTCTGTTGTAGACAGTGTTAACCCAGCCCAGCCCAGTGTCTGTTGTAGACAGTGTTAACCCAGCCCAGTGTCTATTGTAGACAGTGTTAACCCAGCCCAGTGTCTATTGTAGACAGTTTTAACCCAGCCCAGTGTCTGTTGTAGACAGTGTTAACCCAGCCCAGTGTCTGTTGTAGACAGTGTTAACCCAGCCCAGTGTCTGTTGTAGACAGTGTTAACCCAGCCTAGCCCAGTGTCTGTTGTAGACAGTGTTAACCCAGCCCAGTGTCTTTTGTAGACAGTGTTAACCCAGCCCAGTGTCTGTTGTAGACAGTGTTAACCCAGCCCAGTATCTGTTGTAGACGGTGTTAACCCAGCTCCAGCGTCTGTTGTAGACAGTGTTAACTCCAGCCCAGTGTCTGTTGTAGACAGTATTAACCCAGCCCAGTGTCTGTTGTAGACAGTATTAACCCAGCCCAGTGTCTGTTGTAGACAGTGTTAACCCAGCCCAGTGTCTGTTGTAGACAGTGTTAACCCAGCCCAGTGTCTGTTGTAGACAGTGTTAACCCAGCCCAGTGTCTGTTGTAGACAGTGTTAACCCAGCCCAGTGTCTGTTGTAGACAGTGTTAACCCAGCCCAGTGTCTGTTGTAGACAGTGTTAACCACCAGCCCAGTGTCTGTTGTAGACAGTGTTAACCCAGCCCAGTGTCTATTTGTAGACAGTGTTAACCCAGCCCAGTGTCTGTTGTAGACAGTGTTAACCCAGCCCAGTGTCTGTTGTAGACGGTGTTAACCCAGCCCAGCGTCTATTGTAGACAGTTTTTACCCAACCCAGTGTCTGTTGTAGACAGTATTAACCCAGCCCAGTGTCTGTTGTAGACAGTATTAACCCAGCCCAGTGTCTGTTGTAGACAGTTTTAACCCAGCCCAGTGTCTGTTGTAGACAGTGTTAACCCAGCCCAGTGTCTGTTGTAGACAGCGTTAACCCAGCCCAGCGTCTGTTTTAGACAGTGTTAACCCAGCCCAGTGTCTGTTGTAGACAGTGATAACCCAGCCCAGTGTCTGTTGTAGACAGTGTTAACCCAGCCCAGTGTCTGTTGTTGACAGTTTTAACCCAGCCCAGTGTCTGTTGTAGACAGTGTTAACCCAGCCCAGTGTCTGATGTAGACAGTGTTAACCCAGCCCAGTGTCTGTTGTAGACAGTGTTAACCCAGCCCAGCCCAGTGTCTGTTGTAGACAGTGTTAACCCAGCCCAGTGTCTATTTTAGACAGTGTTAACCCAGCCCAGTGTCTATTGTAGACAGTTTTAACCCAGCCCAGTATCTGTTGTAGACGGTGTTAACCCAGCCCAGCGTCTTTTGTAGACAGTGTTAACCCAGCCCAGCGTCTGTTGTAGACAGTGTTAACCCAGCCCAGTGTCTATTGTAGACAGTTTTTACCCAGCCCAGTGTCTGTTGTAGACAGTATTAACCCAGCCCAGTTTCTGTTGTAGACAGTATTAACCCAGCCCAGTGTCTGTTGTAGACAGTTTTAACCCAGCCCAGTGTCTGTTGTAGACAGTGTTAACCCAGCCCAGTGTCTGTTGTAGACAGCGTTTACCCAGCCCAGTGTCTGTTGTAGACAGTGTTAACCCAGCCCAGTGTCTGTTGTAGACAGTGTTAACCCAGCCCAGTGTCTATTGTAGACAGTGTTAACCCAGCCCAGTGTCTGTTGTAGACAGTGTTAACCCAGCCCAGTGTCTTTTGTAGACAGTGTTAACCCAGCCCAGTGTCTGTTGTAGACAGTGTTAACCCAGCCCAGTGTCTGTTGTAGACATTGTTAACCCAGCCCAGTGTCTGTTGTAGACAGTTTTAACCCAGCCCAGTGTCAAATCAAATCAAATCAAATGTACATGAGGGGACTGAGCACGCACCCCTGAGGGGCCCCTGTGTTGAGTATCAGTGTGGCAGATGTGTTGTTACCTACCCTTACCACCTGGGGGCGGCCCGTCAGGAAGTCCAGGATCCAGTTGCAGAGGGAGGTGTTTAGTCCCAGGATCCTTAGCTTAGTGATGAGCTTTGAGGGCACTATGGTGTTGAATGCTGAGCTGTAGTCAATGAATAGCATTCTCACGTAGGTGTTCCTCTTGTCCAGGTGGGAAAGGGCAGTGTGGAGTGCAATAGAGATTGCATCATATTTGGATCTGTTGGGGCAGTATGCAAATTGGAGTAGGTCTAGGGTTTCTGGGATAATGGTGTTGATGTGAGCCATGACCAGCCTTTCAAAGCACTTCATGGCTACAGACGTCAGTGCTACGGGTCGGTAGTCATTTAGGCAGGTTATCTTAGTGTCCTTGGGCACGGGGACTATGGTGGTCTGCTTGATACATGTTGGTATTACAGACTCAGTCAAGGACATGTTGAAAATGTCAGTGAAGACACTTGCCAGTTGGTCAGCACATGCTCGGAGTACACGTCCTGGTAATCCGTCTGGCCCTGCGGTCTTGTGAATATTGACCTGCTTAAAAGTCTTACTCACATCGGCTACGGAGAGCGTGATCACATAGTCATCCGGAACAGCTGGTGCTCTCATGCATGCTTCAGTGTTGCTTGCCTCGAAGCGAGCATAGAAGTGGTTTAGCTCATCTGGAAGTCTTGTGTCACTGGGCAGCTCGCGGCTGTGCTTCCCTTTGTAGTCTGTAATAGTTTTCAAGCCCTGCCACATCCGACGAGCGTCAGAGCCGGTGTAGTACGATTCAGTCTTAGTCCTGTATTGACTCTTTGCCTGTTTGATGGTTCGTCGGAGGGCATAGCGGGATTTCTTATAAGCGTCCGGGTTAGAGTCCCGCTCCTTGAAAGCGGCAGCTCTACCCTTTAGCTCAGTGCGGATGTTTCCTGTAATCCATGGCTTCTGGTTGGTGTATGTACGTACGGTCACTGTGGGGACGACATCATCGATGCACTTATTGATGAAGCCAGTGACTGATGTGGTGTACTCCTCAATGCTATCTGAAGAATGCCGGAACATGTTCCAGTCTGTGCTAGCAAAACAGTCCTGTAGCTTAGCATCTGCGTCATCTGACCACTTTTTTATTAACCGAGTCACTGGTGCTTCCTGCTTTAGTTTTTGCTTATAAGCAGTAATCAGGAGGATAGAGTTATGATGAGATTTGCCAAATGGAGGGCGAGGGAGAGCTTTGTATGCGTCTCTGTGTGTGGAGTAAAGGTGGTCTAGAGTTTTTTTTCCTCTGGTTGCACATTTAACATGCTGGTAGAAATTAGGTAAAACGGATTTAAGTTTCCCTGCATTAAAGAGCGCTGCCTTTGCCTTTTCCTGTTGACTTATGGCCTTATACAGCTCATTCATGGCAACCTTAATGCCAGCATTGGTTTGTGGTGGTAAATAGACAGCTATGAAAAATATAGAAGAAAACTGTCTTGGTAAATAGTGTGGTCTACAGCTCATCATAAGATACTCTACCTCAGGCGAGCAAAACCTCAAGACTTCCTTAGTATTTGATTTTGTGCACCAGCTGTTGTTTACAAATATACACAGACTGCCACCCCTTGTCTTACCGGAGTCAGCCGTTCTATCCTGCCGATGTAGCGTATAGCCCGCTAGCTGTATGTTGTCCATGTCGTCGTTCAGCCACGACTCAGTGAAACATAAGATATTACAGTTTTTAATGTCCCATTGGTAGGATAACCGTAATCTTAGGTCATCCCATTTATTCTCAAAAGATTGAAGATTGGCTAATAGGATTGATGGGAGAGGCAGTTTACTCGCTCGTCGTCAGATCCTTACAAGGCACCCCGACCTACGTCCACGATATCTCCGTCTCTTCCTCATGCGAATGACGGGGATTTGGGCCTTGTCAGGTGTTTGTAGGACATCCTTTGCGGCTGCCTCGTTGAAGAAAAAATCTTCGTCCAATACGAGGTGAGTAATCGCTGTCCTGATATCCAGAAGCTATTTTTGGTTAGAAGAGACGATGGCAGAAACATTATGTACAAAATAAATTACAAATAACGCAGAAAAACACACATGCAGTGGGGAGAACAAGTATTTGATACACTGCCGATTTTGCAGGTTTTCCTACTTACAAAGCATGTAGAGGTCTGTAATCTTTATCAAAGGTACACTTCAACTGTGAGAGACGGAATCTAAAACAAAAATCCAGAAGATCACATTGTATGATTTTTAAGTAATTAATTAGCATTTTATTGCATGACATAAGTATTTGATCACCTTCCAACTAGTAAGAATTCCGGCTCTCACAGACCTGTTAGTTTTTCTTTAAGAAGCCCTCCTGTTCTCCACTCATTACCTGTATTAACTGCACCTGTTTGAACTCGTTACCTGTATAAAAGACACCTGTCCACACACTCAATCAAACAGACTCCAACCTCTCCACAATGGCCAAGACCAGAGAACTGTGTAAGGACATCAGGGTTAAAATTGTAGACCTGCACAAAGCTGGGATGGTCTACAGGACAATAGGCAAGCAGCTTGGTGAGAAGGCAACAACTGTTGGCACAATTATTAGAAAATGGAAGAAGTTCAAGATGACGGTCAATCACCCTCGATCTGGGGCTCCATGCAAGATCTCACCTCGTGGGGCATCAATGATCATGAGGAAGGTGAGGGATCAGCCCAGAACTACATGGCAGGTCCTGGTCAATGACCTGAAGAGAGCTGGGACCACAGTCTCAAAGAAAACCATTAGTAACACATTACGCCGTCATGGATTAAAATCCTGCAGCGCACGCAAGGTCCCCCTGCTCAAGCCAGCGCATGTCCAGGCCCGTCTGAAGTTTGCCAATGACCATCTGGATGATCCAGAGGAGGAATGGGAGAAGGTCATGTGGTCTGATGAGACAAAAATAGAGCTTTTTGGTCTAAACTCCACTCCGCCGTGTTTGGAGGAAGAAGAAGGATGAGTACAACCCCAAGAACACCATCCCAACCGTGAAGCATGGAGGTGGAAACATTATTCTTTGGGGATGCTTTTCTGCAAAGGGGACAGGACGACTGCACCGTATTGAGGGGAGGATGGATGGGGCCATGTATCGCGAGATCTTGGCCAACAACCTCCTTCCCTCAGTAAGAGCATTGAAGATGGGTCGTGGCTGTGTCTTCCAGCATGACAATGACCCGAAACACACAGCCAGGGCAACTAAGGAGTGGCTCCGTAGAAGCATCTCAAGGTCCTGGAGTGGCCTAGCCAGTCTCTAGACCTGAACCCAATAGAACATCTTTGGAGGGAGCTGAAAGTCCGTATTGCCCAGCGACAGCCCCAAAACCTGAAGGATCTGGAGAAGGTCTGTATGGAGGAGTGGGCCGAAATCCCTGCTGCAGTGTGTGCAAACCTGGTCAAGACCTACACGAAACGTATGATCTCTGTAATTGCAAACAAAGGTTTCTGTACCAAATATTAAGTTCTGCTTTTCTGATGTATCAAATACTTATGTCATGCAATAAAATGCAAATTAATTACTTAAAAATCATACAATGTGATTTTCTGGATTTTTGTTTTAGATTCCGTCTCTCACAGTTGAAGTGTACCTATGATAAAAATTACAGACCTCTACATGCTTTGTAAGTAGGAAAACCTGTAAAATCGGCAGTGTATCAAATACTTGTTCTCCCCACTGCTCAAAAAAATAAAGGGAACACTTAAACAACACAATGTAACTCCAGGTCAATCACACTTCTGTGAAATCAAACTGTCCACTTAGAAGCAACACTGATTGACAATAAATTTCACATGCTGTTGTGCAAATGGAATAGACAACAGGTGGAAATTATAGACAATTAGCAAGACACCCCCAATAAAGGACTGGTTTTGCAGGTGGTGACCACAGACCACTTCTCAGTTCCTATGCTTCCTGGCTGATGTTTTGGTCACTTTTGAATGCTGGCGGTGCTTTCACTCTAGTGGTAGCATGAGACGGAGTCTACAACCCACACAAGTGGCTCAGGTAGTGCAGCTCATCCAGGATGGCACATCAATGCGAGCTGTGGCAAGAAGGTTTCCTGTGTCTGTCAGCGTAGTGTCCATCGCATGGAGGCACTACCAGGAGACAGGCCAGTACATCAGGAGACGTGGAGGAGGCCGTAGGAGGGCAACAACCCAGCAGCAGGACTGCTACCTCCGCCTTTGTGCAAGGAGGAGCAGGAGGAGCACTGCCAGAGCCCTGCAAAATGACCTCCAGCAGGCCACAAATGTGCATTTAATAAGATTATTTCATTCATTCAGATCTAGGATGTGTTATTTTAGTGTTCCCTTTATTTTTTTGAGCAGTGTAGTACAGTTGGTTAGAGGGCTGTAAAACAGCCCAGCCCAGTGTCTGTTGTAGACAGTGTTAACCCAGCCCAGTGTCTATTGTAGACAGTGTTAACCCAGCCCAGTGTCTGTTGTAGACAGTGTTAACCCAGCCCAGCCCAGTGTCTGTTGTAGACAGTGTTAACCCAGCCCAGCCCAGCCAGTCCCATTTCATTTCATTCTTATTCCCAACCTCCTCTCCTACCTATCGATATTCCTTTTGTTTTACAGCTTTTTCTTACTATGATTTTAGGGCAGAGGTGAGGCGATGCTCCAAACATCTGGTCACGGTGACATGGAGGAGACAGTGGTTAGCACCTTCCACTCTTCCCAGATTAAACACACAGCCATTTAATAGATTTTTATTCACCCAGCACTAATGCTTCCTCTGAAGCACATTAGCATTTTGATAAGAGCCTTTCCTCCATTCCGGAGACAAGGAGAGAGAAGTAGCCAGCGCTGCAGAGAGAGAATGGAATAATGTGAACACAGCATGTGAACAGCCAATGTTTAGAGAGAATGGGGAGGTGGGGAGAGAGAGAGAGGAGGAGAGAGAGAGAGAGAGAGAGAGAGAGAGAGAGAGAGAGAGAGAGAGAGAGAGAGAGAGAGAGAGAGAGAGAGAGAGAGAGAGAGAGAGAGAGAGAGAGAGAGAGAGAGAGAGAGAGAGAGAGAGAGAGAGAGAGAGAGAGAGAGAGAGAGAGAGAGAGAGAGAGAGAGAGAGGAGGGGGATAGAGGAGAGAAAAATAGCATGCACTGCAGAGAGAGAATGGAATAATGTGAACACAGCATGTGAACAGTCAACGTTTAGAGAGAATGGGGAGGGGGGAGAGAGAGAGAGGAGGAGAGAGAGAGGGGGAGGAAGAGGGGAGGAAGGAGAGGAGAGGAGAGAGAGAAGGGAGAGAGAGAGACATAGATAGAGAGAGAGAGAGGGGGGGGAGGAGAGAGAGAGAGAGAGAGAGAGGGAGAGAGAGAGAGAGAGAGAGAGAGAGAGAGAGAGAGAGAAAAGAGTGAAAGAGAGATGGAGATGGAGATGGAAATGGAGAGCAAAACACCTCTGTTCTGAAGTGTCTGAGAGGACTTGCTGATTCTGTGAGTTAAATTGAACGGTGGCGGGGGTTATTCTGTCCTTAATGCACACTCTGTTCTTCTCTGCTCTGCTCTGTCCACTGAATAAGTCCACCTCATCTAACCCTGCTGTCACGTCACCAAATGGCACCCTATTCTCAAAACAGAATGCCCCATAAGCTCCGGTCAATAGTAGTGCACTACATATGGAACAGGGTGCCATTTGAGACGCATACAGTTATGTAAAGAGAGCTGTGTAAAGATAAACATCATCTTCATCATCAGTATCTTCCTCTACTCAGGCCTCAGAGCCTAGTGAATAACCGACACACACTGACAGACCAGTCATCAGGCTATTGCACTGTGCTATAGGTACTCTCCCACCGTCATCACCACTGCTATTTCACTGGGTTACTATTTCACTGGGTTACTATTTCACTGGGTTACTATTTCACTGGTTTACTATTTCACTGAGTTACTATTTCACTGGGCCGCTATGTCACTGGGTTACTATTTCACTGGGTTACTATTTCACTGGGCTGCTATGTCACTGGGTTACTATTTCACTGGGTTACTATTTCACTGGGTTACTATTTCACTGGGCTGCTATGTCACTGGGTTACTATTTCACTGGGTTACTATTTCACTGGGTTACTATTTCACTGGGTTACTATTTCACTGGGCTGCTATGTCACTGGGTTACTATTTCACTGGGCTGCTATGTCACTGGGTTGCTATTTCAATGGGCTGCTATGTCACTGGGTTACTATTTCACTGGGTTACTATTTCACTGGGCTGCTATGTCACTGGGTTACTATTTCACTGGGCTGCTATGTCACTGGGTTGCTATTTCACTGGGCTGCTATGTCACTGGGTTACTATTTCACTGGGCTGCTATGTCACTGGGTTACTATTTCACTGGGTTACTATTTCACTGGGCTGCTATGTCACTGGGTTACTATTTCACTGGGTTACTATTTCACTGGGTTACTATTTCACTGGGCTGCTATGTCACTGGGTTACTATTTCACTGAGTTACTATTTCACTGGGTTACTATTTCACTGGTTCACTATTTCACTGGGTTACACCTCACATACACATACACACAAACAAACATTGCATGTACGCACACACACACACAAATATTTAACATGCACCTCACACACACAAAAAAAACATTGCACGCACCACCACCACTACCACACCACCACCATCACCACCACCACTACTACCAGCACTACCAGCACTACCACCACCACCACCACTACCACTACCACACCACCACCACTACCACCATCACCACCACCACCACTACCTGCACTACCACCACCACCACCACCACCACCACTACCACCAATATCACCGATACCACCACCACCACCACCACCACCACTACCACCACTACTACCACCAATACCACCAATACCACCACCACCACCACCACTACCACCAATATCACCAATACCACCAATACCACCACCACCACCGCTACCACCACCACCACCAATACCACCAATATCACCGATACCACCACTACCAATACCACCACCACCACCACCTCCACCACCACCACCATCACCACATATAATCATATAGTGGAGGTCTCTTCTAGCCTCCACTATGTGTCTGTGTATTCCTCAGTGGAAACAACCACATTTTTAATCACTCGCTGGTACAAGGAAAAAAGAAGACGGAAGCAGAGCGGGCAGAGCTGTAGGCCTCTCTCTACAGAGAGGAGAGGACTTTCTGTTCTGTTCTGTTCTTGTTGATTTTATCATAGTGAGATATTAGTAATGGGAGATGGAAGACAGCAAGAAAGAGAGAGCAAGAGAAGAGGAGAGAGAGAAAAAAACGAGAGAGAGAAAAAAGGGGAAAGGGGGGGGGGGGGGAGAGAGAGAGAGAGAGAGAGAGAGAGAGAGAGAGAGAGAGAGAGAGAGAGAGAGAGAGAGATTAGCATTATCCTCGTTGCATTGTACTGATTTACTGCAATGCTGTACCACAGTACAGCTTTGGCAATATCTACAAATTATATTTAACGCCAATAAAGCAATCTGAATTTGAGAGAGAGAGAGAGAGAGAGAGAGGGAGAGAGAAAGAGAAAGATACAGAGAGAGAGAGAGAGAGAGAGAGAGAGAGAGAGAGAGAGAGAGAGAGAGAGAGAGAGAGAGAGAGAGAGAGAGAGAGAGAGAGAGAGAGAGAGAGAGAGAGAGAGAGAGAGAGAGAGAGAGAGAGAGAGAGAGAGAGATTAGCATTATCCTCGTTGCATTGTACTGTATTTACTGCAATGCTGTACCACAGTCCAGCTTTGGCAATATCTACAAATTATATTTAATGCCAATAAAGCAATCTGAATTTGAGAGAGAGAGAGAGAGAGAGAGAGAGAGAGAGAGAGAGAGAGAGAGAGAGAGAGAGAGATAGGAGAGAGAAAGAGAAAGATACAGAGAGAGAGAGAGAGAGAGAGAGAGAGAGAGAGAGAGAGAGAGAGAGAGAAAGAGAGAGAGAGAGAGAGAAAATCCTCTGCATTATCATTAACAGCAGACTAGTTCATTTCCTCAGTGAAAACAATGTACTGAGCAAATGTCAAATTATTTTACCAAATTACCGTCACGACAGACCACGTATTCACCCTGCACACCCTAATTGACAAACAAACAAACCAAAACAAAGGCAAAGTCTCTCATGCTTTGTTGATTTCAAAAAAAAGCTTT
The DNA here is from genome assembly GCF_020615455.1 of Coregonus clupeaformis. Taxonomy (NCBI): domain Eukaryota; kingdom Metazoa; phylum Chordata; class Actinopteri; order Salmoniformes; family Salmonidae; genus Coregonus; species Coregonus clupeaformis. The sequence goes on from NW_025536660.1 coordinate 52,810, forward strand.
TGACTCAATTTGGCATGAGGGTCTGCTATACAAATTGATGGAAAGTGGGGTTGGGGGAAAAACATACGACATTATAAAATCCATGTACACAAACAACAAGTGTGCGGTTAAAAATTGGCAAAAAACACAGA